>NW_016819410.1:1080203-1090996 GCF_001698545.2 Rhinopithecus bieti | reverse complement strand
GAGTAGCTGGGACTACAGGCGCCCGCCACCTCGCCCGGCTAGTTTTTTGTATTTTTTAGTAGAGACGGGGTTTCACCGTGTTAGCCAGGATGGTCTTGATCTCCTGACCTCGTGATCCGCCCGTCTCGGCCTCCCAAAGTGCTGGGATTACAGGCTTGAGCCACCGCGCCCGGCCGAGAATTTTCTATTCATGTCCTTAACCCACTTTTTGATGGGATTGTTTGTTTTTATTTCTTGCTGATTTGTTTAAGTTATTTGTAGCTTCTGGATATTAGTCCTTTGTTGTATGTATAGATTGTGAAGCTATTCTCCCAATCAGTGGGCTGTCTGTTAATTCTGCTGATTAACTCCTTTGGTGTGCAGAAGCTTTTTAGTTTCATTAAGTCTCATCTTTTTGTTGTTGTTGATTTGCTTTTGAGTTCTTGGTCATGAAGTCTTTGCCTAAGCCAATATCCAGAAAGGTTTTTCTGATATTCTAGAATCTTTACAGTTTCAGGTCTTATATTTGAGTCTTTGATCCATGTTAAGTTGATTTTTATATAAGGTGAGAGATGAGGATCCAGTTTCACTTTTCTGCACATGGCTTTCCAATTGTTGAAGAGGGTGTCCTTTCCCCACTTCATGTTTTTGTTTGCTTTGTTGCAAATCAATTGGCTGTAAGTATTTGGCTTTATTTCTGGGTTCTCTATTCTATTCCATTGGTATATGTGCCCATTTTTACATCAGTACCATGCTGTTTTCATGGCTATAGTATAGTTTGAAGCCAGGTAAGGTGATGTCCCCAGATTTTTTCTTTTTGCTTAGTCTTGCTTTGGCTATGCAGGCTCTTTTTGGTTCCATATGAATTTTAGGATTTTTTTTTTTCTACTTCTGTGAAGAACAGTGGTGGTATTTTGATGGGAATTACATTGAATTTGTAGATTGCTTTTGGCAGTATGGTCATTTTCACAATATTGTTTCCACCCTTCCATGACTATGGGATGTGTTTTCATTTGTTTGTGTCATCTATGATTTCTTTCAGCACTGTTTGTAGTTTTCCTTGTAGAGGTCTTTCACCTCCTTGGTTAGGTATTTTTCTAAGTATTTTATTTTATTTTATTTTATTTTATTTTATTTTATTTTATTTTATTGTTTTGCAGCTATTGTGAAGGGGTTTGGGTTATTGATTTGATTTTCAGCTTGGTCACTGTTGGTGTATAGCAGAGGTACTGATTTGTGTACATTGATTTTGTATCCTGAAACTTTGCTGAATTCATTTACCAGTTTTAGGAGCTTTTTGAATGAAGCTTTAGAGTTTTCTAAGTTGATGATCATATCATCAGCAAACAGTGAAAATTTGACTTCCTGTTTACCAATTTGAATGCCCTTTCTTTCTCTTGTCTGATTACTCTGGCTAGGACTTCCAGTACTATATTGAATAGAAGTGGTGAAAGTGGGCATCTTGTCTTGTTCCAGTTCTTAGGAGAAATGCTTTCAACTTTTCCTCATTCAGTATAATGTTGACTGTAAGTCTGTCATAGATGGCTTTTATTACGTTGAGGTACGTCCCTTCTATGCTGATTTTGCTGAGGGTTTTAATCATAAAGCGATGCTAGATTTTGTCAAAAGTTTTTTCTGCATCTATTGAGATGATCATGTGATTTTTGTTCTTAATTCTGTTTATGTAAGGCATCACATTTATTGTCTTGCGTTTGTTAAACCATCCCTGCATCCCTGGTATGAAACTCACTTAATCATGGTGAATTATCTTTTTGATATGCTGTTGGATTCAGTTCACTAGTATTTTGTTGAGGATTTTTGCATCTATGTTCATCAGGGATATTGATCTGTAGTTTTCCTTTTTTATTATGTCCTTTCCTGGTTTTGCTATTGGAGTGATATCGGCTTCTAAGAATGATTTAGGGGGAGGATTCCCTCTTTTCTATCTTTTGGAATAGTTTCAGTAAGATTGGTACCAATTCTTCTTTGAATGTCTAATAGAATTCAGCTGTGAATCCATCTGGTCCTGGGTTTTTTTGTTGTTGCTGGCGATTTTTTAAATTACTGTTTCAATATTGCTGCTTGTTATTGGTCTGTTCAGAGTTTCTGTTTCTTCCTGGTTTAATCTAAGAGGGTTGCATAATTCTAAGAATTTATTCATCTCCTCTAGGTTTTCTGGTTTATGTGTGTAAAGATGTTCATAGTAGCCTTGAATAATATTTTGTATTTCTGTAGTATCGGTTGTAGTATCTTTCATTTCATTTCTAATTGAGCTTATTTGGATCTTCTCTCTTCATGTATTGGTTAATCTCACTAATGGACTATCAATTTTATTTATCTTTTCAAAAAATCAGCCTTTTGTTTCATTTATCTTTTGTATTTTTTTATTTAATTTCATTTAGTTCTGCTATGATGTTAGTTATTTCTTTTCTTCTGTTGGCTTGGGGTTTGGTTTGTTCTTGTTTCTCCAGTTCCATGAGATGTGATCTTATGTTGTCTTTTTGTGCTATTTCAGACTTTTTGATGTAGGCATTTAATGTTATGAACTTTCCTCTTCGCACCATTTTTCCTGTATCACAGAGATTTTGTGTCACTATTATCATTCAAAGAATTTTTAAATTTCCATCATGATTTCATTGTTGACCCAGTGATCATTCAGGAGCAGGTTATTTAATTTCCACGTATTTCATGATTTTGAGGGTTCCTTTGGGGTTGATTTCCAATTTTATTCCACTGTAGTCTCAGAGAGTACTTGACATAATTTTGATTTTCTTAAATTTACTGAGACTTCTTTTGTAGCCTATCATATGGTCTATATTGGACAATGTGCTGACGAATAGAATGTGCATTCTGCAGTTGTTGGGTAGAATGTTCTGTAAATATCTGTTAAGTCCATTTGTTGTAGGGTATAGCTTAAGTCCATCGTTTCTTTGTTGACTTCCTCTCTTGATGACCAATCCAGTGCTGTCAATGGAATATTAAAGACCCTCACTATTATTGTGTTGCTTTCTATCTCATTTCTTAGGTCTAGTAGTAACTGTTTTATAAATTTGGGAGGAGCTCCAGTGTTAGGTGCACATATATTTAGAACTGTGATATTTTCCTGTTGGACTAGTCCTTTTATCATTATATAATGTCCCTTTTTGTCTTTTTTAACTGCTGTTGCTTTAAAGTTTGTTTTGTCTGATATAAGAATAGTTACTCCTGCTCACTTTTGTGTTCATTTGCATGGACACCATGCATATTTTTTTTGTACCCCTTTAGCTTATGTGAGTCCTTATGTGTTAGGTGAGTCTCCTGAAGACAGCAGAAACTTGGTGGGTGAATTCTTATCCATTCTGCCATTCCGTACCTTTTAAGTGAAGCATTAGGCCATTTACACTTGATGGTAGTATTGAGATGTGAGGTACTATTCTATTCATCGTGTTATTTGCTGCCTGAATACTTTGGGATTTTTTCATTGCATTATTGTTATATAGTTCACGTGAGATTCATGCTTTAAGGAGGTTCTATTTTGGTGTATTTTGAGGATTTGTTTCAAGAGTTAGAGCTTTTTTAAGCAGATCTTGTAGTGCTGGCTTGGTAGTGGCAAACTCTCTCAGCATTCGTTTATCTGGAAAAGACTGTATTTTTCCTTCAGTCATGAAGCTTAGTTTCGCTGAATACAAAATTCTTATCTGATAATTTTTTTGTTTAAGGAGGCTAGATATAGGACTCCAATCCCTTCTAGCTTGTAGTGTTTCTGCTGAGAAATCTGCTGTTAATCTGATAGATTTCCTTTGTAGGTTATCTGATGCTTTTGCCTCACAGATCTTAAGATTGTTTCCTTCATCTTGATTTTAGATAATTTGATGACTATGTGCCTAGGCAATGATCTTTTTTGCAATGAATTTCTCCAGTTCTTTAAGCTCTTATATTTGTCTAGATCTCTGGCAAGGTCAGGGAAATTTTCCTCCATTATTCCCTCAAATATGTTTTCCAAACTTTTAGATTTCTCTTCTTCAGGAACACCAATGATTCTTAGGTTTGGATTTTTAACATAGTCCCAAATTTATTGGATGCTTTATTTTTTTAATCTTTTTTCTTTGTCTTTCATGGATTGGGTTAATTCAAAAGCCTTGTCTTTGAGCTCTGAAGTTCTTTCTTGTTCAATTCTATTGCTGAGACTTTCCAGTGCATTTTGTGAGTGTGTCATGATTACCTAATATTGTGATTGTTTTTTATTTATGCTATTTCACAGAAGAATTTTCCTTTCATATCCTGTATCATGCTTTTTTATTTATTTAAGTTGGACTTCACCTTTCTGTGGTGCCTTCTTGATTAGCTTAACCTTTTGGGGGTGTTAAAGAATGTTGTTTTGTCATATTTCGAGGATTTTTTTCTGGTTCCTTCTCTTTTGGATAGGCTATGTCAAAGGGAAGATCTAGGATTCAAGGGCTGCTGTTCAGATCCTTTTGTCCCACGGAATGCTCCCTTGGTGTGATGTTCTCCCCCTTCTCCTGGGAATGGGGCTTCCTGGGAGCTGAACTATAGTGATTGCTTTTGCCTTTCTGTATCTAGCCACCCAGTGGAGCTACCAGGCTCCAGACTGGTAACTGGGGAGCATCTGCAAAGAGTCCTGTGATGTGATCCATCTTCAAGTCTTTCAGCCGTGGATACCAGTACCTGTTCTGATGGAGGTAGCAGGGGAGTGAAGTGGACTCTGTGAGGGTCCTTGGTTGTGTTGTTCAGTGCGTTGGTTTTGTGTTGGTTGGCCTCCAGCCAGGAGGTGGTGCTTTCAAGAATGCATCAGCTGTGGTCCCATAGGGAGAATGTAACTTTGCCCTAGGGACACCTGGTTAAGTATTCAGGTTTCTCAGTTGGTGGGCAGGCCATAGAGCCGCCAAGAAATTAAGATCTTTGTCTTTGGCTACCAGGGAGGGTAAAGAAAGACCACCAGGTGGGGACAGGGATAGGCGTGTCTGAAATCAGCCTCTCTTTGGGCAGGTCTTGCTGCAGCTGCTGTGGGGCATGGGGGTGCAGTTCCCAGGTCAATGGAGTTATAGTCCCAGAGGGATTATGGCTGCCTCTGCTGAGTCATACAGGTCACTAGGGAAGTGGGAGAAAGTCGGCAGTCACAAACCTCACCGCGTTCCCACACAGCCCAGTGTCCTAAAGGCTGGTCTCACTCACACCGTGGCCCCGCAACAGCACTAAGTCTATTTCCAGGCAGCCAGTGACCAGGGCTGACAACTTGCCCCAGACCACGAGCCTCCCTGTTGAGAAAGCAAGCAGACTCACAGTTTTTCAGCATCTCAGGGAGCCTGCAGTAGTGATCCAGTTCCTTCAAAGAGTCTATGGATTCTCTCAGCTTTCCTGGTATGTTCCTGCAGTAGTTCTTGGAGCAAAAGTTCACAATGTGAGTCTCCACACGCTGCTCTATCCATCTGAGCAACAGCTGCAAGCTAGTCCTGCCTCCTATCTGCCATCTTAAACTGTCTATCCTTAATTTTTTTCACAGCATTAAAATTTTCTTTGAGCCTAGGAATGGACATGAAGTACCTAGGAAAGGTACTTCCTGAATCAAACCCAGAAATATGAGAAGAATGTAATTTGGTGATAAAGGAAGAGGATGGCATTCTAGTAGAAAAGAAGAGCAAGCATAAATTATGTGAGGAAACAAAAGCATGAAACATTTAGAGAATAGCAATTTGTTTTGATTACTTTATTTTAACTAATGAAGGAGAAGGTAATCAGAAATCAGTTGAAGGAGCAGGTGGCAATCAGATCTTGACAGGCCTTGGACCAAAAAATTTATATGAAAATCTGGGTTCCCATCACCACGTTCATTATACCATCTTTTAGGACAGAAAGTGCAACTAATTTTTCTGGAATATTAGCTAGTATTTATGACATATGTATCTCCTTCACCTAATTGATGGTGTTAGGGATTGGGTTGGTTCAAAGTCACTAGCTTCCAAATTATCCTGAACTGGAAGGTAATCAATGGCCTTTGTAGTCAATTGGTATAAAACTCTGCCTAGGAAGAGTTCTTTGAATGGGATGGTGACAAAGTAGTCAAAAGGAATCATCTCTCTTGGGATGTATAAATAGAAAGTACTCACAGGGAAACAAATCACTGAAGCAGTAGCTAGATGCAAAATAGTATAAAAATATTATTACAATTCTCCATAAGATGTATGGAATATCCAATTATTGAAGTATCAGACCTAACGCAAATTTGCAACAATACAGTAGCCCAGGTTACCTTGTTATATCTTGATTTTTCTGATAAACTTCCATTACCAGTGGTAATCTGGATGTACCACTTCCATGCAACATTAGAAACAAACGCACTCAACCTCTTATGACATACTGAAGGGTCAGTATTTTATCTTAAATGTACTAGCTAAGCCTATCACCAGGTAACAACCATACTATCAACTCCCAGAGACTATGACCATTGTATTTTTAATCCAAGCGTATTTGGTGCTTAGTAAATAGCATGGGACTCTGTAACACTGAACAATTTTATATTAAGTGAAAGAAAACAAATGAGTTAGAGGAAATCAACCGAAAAAGACTGTTTTATAACACACTTGAAGGTAATATTTTTAAATAGTTCATCTGTTGACAGGACATTGATAATTGTGACATTCTCTGGATAAACTTGGCAGGGCTTGGGTCTTTGATGTTGCAACCATGAATCTTCCTGCAGGCCAAAAAGTAGTCATAGAGGCAAAAGGAATACTGTTAAGATACTGCCAATAAGTAGGATAAAAATCAAATATAAGAGTTGCATATTGCAAGATATGCAGTAGTTGATTTATCAAGCAAGTATCTTATGTCATTTGGGCAATCAAGATTTCTCAACCTGTTTTTCACAAGATATTACTGGGTATTTTACAACAGAAGTTTCTGATCAACTATACTCAACATGCCACTTTAAACACGGTTGGTTAAGTTTCTTAATTTCAGGATTTTTCAGTCTTTGATATGCTAAGCAGTATTATGAATGTCTAAGAAAAGGTGTGAAGTATACAACCTTATCTCCCTAAGTTATTTAACCTTGCCTTTTTTTGGTGTAACATCTCAAACACCATTCAGAATCACCAGTTTATGTAATTTCTATACACTGTAGTTATGACCAAAGAGTTAGTTTTTCAGTGTTTCAAAATTTTATAGGAAAACTTAGCCTTTGTCAATTATGACTCAATAAAACTAGGAAAAAATATAATTAAAATGTTTTTCATTATCTTTAAAAAACAAAAGGGAAATAAAATTTCGCCAAAGGAATTATTCAGTATTATAATTAGGTAAAATTATTACACACAAGACATTCTCTGCACCTTGATTCATCAAAGAAAGTTCAGTCAGCATGAAGAAAAGAGGCCTATTTGGATCTTACAAGATCTGCATGATCCTATCCTTCCTTTGGGGAATTGGATGAGCACCAGAGGACAGGGACTCCCCAGGCCTTTTGATAGCTGCTCCTCCCAACAAATAAAGGGTATACACGAACAAAATTAATTATTTTATGATATAGCTACTTTAAAAATACAATATTTGCACTGCTTTTACATCTGAGTAAGGTAATTTCCTTTACATCTTGGTAAGAACAATAATATTCTTTTTTACTTAGAATACCAATGGATAGACTATATCTTTTCATTAAATATGGCCATCTCCTTTTTTAAAAAAAACTTCAATGAAAAATGTGTATGGATCTGACTGATTTTCAATACAAAGAAAAGCAAAAAGGAAGTTATCCCATCATTCTGAATTAAAACGCAATCTGCAAAATCTGTTAAAATTGTTTCTTATTATTGTTCCAATAACTAATAGCCTAATTTTTTTTAACATTAACACTCCACTGAGGAGGCTTACTGAGCTAAACTTTTTCTTATAATGTTAAGCGTAGTCTAAGGAATATTATGGTTTATATTTGCCTTACAATTCTAGAATAGATACATGAATCTATTCCAGAGTAGATGTATGAATCTATCCCAATGGTAACACGTACAGAGAGGATGCAAGATGCTTAGAAGTAAGGAGATGTGTGTCCAAGGTCTAGTTTTGCTTGGAGCAAACCACTCCAGGTATTACTTCCTTCACATCAAATGAAAAGATTAGACTTGATTTTAAGGATCCTTCTAGCTCTAGGTCTAAAAATCCATCATTTGAAAATAATGTTTTTAATGTGTCAGCCCTTTCAGCTGAAATACAAATAAGTAGAATAAGACTGGGTTCTGATGTCTCACGTTTCCCCATTGCAAAGTAATACAACGATTCCTAAGGGATTTTTCAACGCACTCTTGTGCAGCCCACCACTAAAAGGAAAGCTGCCCATTACTCTCATAGAGTGAGGCTAAAGACACTTCTGGGGCAGAGTGGGGAAGATGATCTCACAGGAACAATATCTGCAGAGTTCAAAGCTACACAGATTTACCACAAACATTTTCATTTTGTTTTCCTTGATTTTATGACTTTTCTACACTCTCTATTCTGAGTTGGAATCGGATGTCAATGTGAGCTAGTAACATGAGCCCAAGCAATACAAGATTTGAATGTGGAAAGTCAAGATATTCAGGGGCACATCTTAAAAGAAAGCTTATTTTTATACCTTTCAGGCATTTGTGTGAATACTTATGACACCTAGTGGTGAAAAACTGGGAAATGGGATAATCAAGGAAGAGGACGGGGCAATGGCCTGAAGGAGAAGATTGTAGATAAGGAAGAACTGCTTTTTTTTTTCCAGCACAAAACTTATCCATAGAGGTGTCTAGTTCTGTGATCCCTTATTTAAGAAGAAACGGTTAGAAGAAAACACAATATATAAGGGTTAAAACGATCCTTAAAAAGCCAAAGACTCTAAAGAATCTGGAAATATGCCATTTACAGCAGCCATCCCCAACCTTTCCATGAATGGAGAAGTGGGTTGGGGAGTGGGGTTGGTTTGGGGATGAAACTGTTCCACCTCAGATCATCGGGCATTGCAGCATTAGATTCTCAGAAGGAGCAGGCGACCTACATCCCTGGCATGCACAGTTCACAATAGGGCTCCTGTTCCTACGAGACTCTAATGCAGCAAATGATCTGATGTGAGATGGCACTCAGGCAGTAATGCTCAGTTGCCTGCTGCTCACCTCCTGCTATGCGGCCAGGTTCCAATCAGGCCACTCCCGGGTACTGGTCCACTGCCTAGGGGTTAGGGACTCCTGATCTACACAGAAAGAAGAACTTCATCCATGTATATTTTTCCCATCCAGAAGTAAGGAAAACAATCATTCAAGAACTTCTGTAATCTACTACAGCTCAATCCAAGTCTGCATGGATCCACACTGGTCTTCAAGACAGCTGAAGCAAGAGGACCCGTTATAGCAGTATCTTTTTATTTCCTATAGACTAACATAATCTTTAAAAAAATCTTCAGTAAAGACTGAGAATGCTTTTTGCAGTGATGTTAGAACAACTAGGAAGACACTGAAACTGTATTTGGCGTGTTGGGATTCATTTTAAAAGTAAATGCCTAATTTTTCATAATCAGACAAATTTGCAGAATTTCCAAAGAGAAGAGATGTAGAACTTTTTAAATAAAAATAGTAAATTACCTTATCTCTTAGAAAACAGTGAGAATCAGAAAGCTACTAAAATGAAGAAAGAAGATACATATAGATCAAATGAAGTTGAAAATAAACAAATTTGTGTGTGTGTGTGTGTAAAAATAATGGAGAGGAGTGGTAATGAGGCCATGTGAACAGAAAGAGTCCTGTTAATAATATTCTTAGAACTGATTACAAGTGCTCATTCCTTTAGGTTCCTGAACTGTTTGGCATTTCTCAATGAGGTTCATTCTAAAAATATTTTCATTGCAGGTCTATCAGCTCTACCATGTACTTCCCTCCAGTACTGAATATTCCATTATTGCTTAGACCATTCCTATCTGAAGTATGCTCCAGAACTTCTGCAACTCTTATCAGCATTTCTCTTATAGGCTGTAGAGATGGTGGTAGATGGAACTATGTAAGTCACCTCTCTTTGAAATGTAAAACAAAAACAAAATTCAAAGTCCCCCACCAGCCATCTGAATGAACTCCCTCCTTGTCCAGGGCACCTGAAAGACTGGTTCTGGCCATGATGGGAAAAGGGGGGCTGGAAATGCCTTATTATGCCCTTCTTTCTTTTGAAATTCAGAAAAAGCCGATCAGCATTTGACATCAACACAGATCTTAAGTCTGTTAAGAAATATTTACAATCTATTTTCTCTGAAGCCTGCTATCCGGAGGCTTATCTGCATGATAAAACTTTGGACTCCACAACCTCTTATCCTAACTGGAACATTCCTTTCTATTGATAATGACTCTTTCAACCAATTTCCAGTCAGAAAAATTTTCAATCTACCTGTGACCCTGGAAGCCCTCTACCCCACTTTGAGTTGCCCTGCCTTTCTGGACTGAACCAATATATATCTTAAATGTATTTGGGTGATGTCTTGTATCTCCCTAAAATGTATAGAATCAAGCTACACACTGACCACCTGGGGCACATGTTCTCAGGGTCTCCTGAAGGCTGTGCCACAGGCCCTGGTCACTCATATTTGGCTCAGAATAAATCTCTTCAAGTATTTTACAGAGTTTGAGTCTTTTCATCGACAGAAAGCAAGGCCCTGAACATTCTGGCATATATGCCTTGCCCAAGATGGATGTTCCCATTAATATGTTAACCTAGGTATTAGCTTTCACAATTAAATTTATTTGCAATTACTCAAAAATTATTTATTAATTTGGATTGCCTATACTACTGCTCCCCCCTTCTTTTTTTTTTTTTTTTTTTTT
>NW_016819410.1:1074938-1079708 GCF_001698545.2 Rhinopithecus bieti | reverse complement strand
TGAGCCACCGCGCCCGCCCTAGGCACCTCTTTAGTTTCTACTAATCTATAAACCTCCTGCCCCCCCCCTTTTTTTTTTTTTTTTTTTTTTTTTTTGAGACGAAGTCTCACTCTGTCACCAAGGCTGGAGTGCAGTGATCTTGGTTCACTGCAACTTCTGCCTCCCGGGTTCAAGCAATCCTCCTGCTTCAGCCTCCTGAGTAGCTGGGATTACAGGCACCCGCCACCACACCCGGCTAATTTTTTGTATTTTTAGTAGAGACGGGGTTTCACCATGTTAGCCAGGATGGTCTCGAACCCCTGACCTCATGATCTGCCTGCCTCGCCTCCCAAAATGCTGGGATTACAGGTGTGAGCGACTGCGCCCGGCCTCCCCTTCCTTTTATAAATAGCCAAATGCTGGGAGACTCTGGAATCCATTCCAGACACTGAGAATTGTCTGAGAATTGAACTGGCTCAGTGGATGCATAATACATTTCCTATAACTGGGGCTGAAAGAGCTTAAATTAGAGTTAGCTGCTATGCAAACAGAAAAAGAAGAAGAGGAAAGGAAATCAAGTTCTCAGAATCCAAATGCCTAAAAAAAAGCTTTTAGGAACCAAAAAAGGCAAAAATATGTTTTTTGCATTAAAGCTTCTCTTGAGATCTTTCATACAGCCAATGGTGTTCTGGAAGTCAAGAGAATGGGACCTAACAGAGGCTCTATCATAAACCATTTGTGTATCGTTGAGCAAGTCACATAAATTTTCTAAGTCTTCCTTTCGTGATCTTATAAAATGAAAACATAGCCATTAAAAAGAACAAAATCACGTCCAACATGGATGCAGCTGGAGGCCATTATCCAAAGCCAATTAACACAGAAACAGAAAACTAAACACAGGATGTTCTCACTTACAAGTGGGAGCTAAACAATGGGTACACAGGAAACAAAGATGAAAACAACAAACACTGAGGATTCCAAAATAAGGAAGGGAGGGAGGCAGCAAGGTTGAAAAATTACCTATCTGGTACTATGTTCACCACTTGGGCTATGGGATCATTAGAAACCCAAACCTCAGCACTAGGCAATATATCCATGTAATAAATCTGCACATGTACCCTCTGAATCTAAACTAATTTTTTAAAAGCAAAGTATCATACAACTATAAAGGTAAAATAATAAAGTCAGACTGAAATTTCCAATAACTATGAAAGAATTAAATAATTTTCTCATTAAAATAAAATAAAATGAAGATAGTTTATTAGATGATATCTGAGGTCCACTTGAGCTCTCAGAATTGATTTTTTTTTCGTTTTTTTTTTTTTTGAGACGGCAGCTCGCTCTGTCGGGCCCACGCGCTCGGACGTGCAGTGCCGGATCTCAGCTCACTGCCAAGCTTCACCTTCCGTTTACGCCATTCTTCCGCCTCAACTTCCCGATTTTAGCTGGGACTACAGCGCCGCCACCTCGCCGGCTAGTTTTTTTTGCGCCACTATCTTTTCAGTACGACGACGCGCGGTTTCACTGTGTTAGCCCAGGATGGTCTCGACTCTCCCTGAACCTCGTCGATCCGGCCCCGTCTCGGCCTCCCAACCGTGCCTCGGATTACACGGCTTGAGCCACCGCGCCGGCCCTTCTTTTTTAATTCTCCTATCACTTACATTATGCTCCTCAAGTCTTACCTGAGTTCCAATACCTTTTGAAATTTTGAAGACCAAGATGTCCAATAACCACAAATAAAGCATCTGACTACCTGTTTTCTCACCGCTATGCGAACACCAGAAAGTAAAACAAAACCAACCCTATACCCAGACGAATCTACCTTGGGCCAAGAAAGGCTAAGAAAACAAAACATCATGACTTATTTCAGCAATGACAGACCTAACATTAGCTTTATGGATCTCAGTCACGTAACGAATAATTATTGACTGTTTAACACATCATTGTTTGAACAGTTAAACTAATGCCTTGCTCTATTCAACCAGGCTCGCAAGAGCAGTAGGCATAAGGAGTCATCTCAGAAAGTTAAACAATTCGTTTTTTTTTTCTTTTTGAGAGGAGTCCTTGCTCTGTCGCCCAGGCTGGCAGTACAGTGGCGCCCCGATCTCGCTCACTGCAAGCTCCGCCTTCGGGTTACCTCCCCATTCTCCCTGCTCACGCCTCCCCGACCGTAACTGGGACTCAGGCAGCCCGCCACATCCACCAGCTGGTTTTTTTTTCTCGTATTTTTTAGTAGAGACGGGCGGGGTTCACCGTGTTAGCCAGGATGGTCTTGATCTCCCTGACCTCGTGAGTCCGCCGATCTCGGTCCCAAAGTTGCTGGGATTACACAGGCTTGAGCCACCACGCCCAGCCTAAAAATTGTTTTAAAACAATTCTACATATTTCAGGAAAGAGTCAAGTACCTGAAATGAGATTGTGTAGCAGGACAAGCCACAGACAAAACTCCTCAGACACTGAGTTAAAGAAGGAAGAGGTTTATTTGGCCAGGAGCATCAGCAGGACTCCTGTGGCAAGAGCTGAGCTCCCCAAGTAAGCAATTCCTGTCCTTTTTAAGGGCTCACAACTCTAAGGGGGTCCGCGTGAGAGGGTCGTGATCGATTAAGCAAGCAGTGGGTACGTGACAAAGGCTGCATGCATCCGTGGTCAGAGTGAAACAGAACAGACTGGGAACTTTTACAATGTCTTTCTATAATCTATAGATAACACATCAGGGGTCGAATTTTAACTACCAGGCTTAGGTCAGGCAGGCCCAGGCCTGGTTTCGGGTCTGGTTCCTTGGTTTCAGGTCTGCTTCCTAGGTACCAGGCTACCTGCCTTTAGTTTTGCTTCTCTTTCCTTTTCTGAGTATAAAACAATATGAGAGGGTCTGTCTCTCTTCTCTCAATTGAACCCTCTGTAAAGTTCCTTTCAGCCCTGAAAATCTAAGATACTACATTTATATCTCCTGGACTTTTGTACAAAATGACTCTTCCAAGTCCCTCCACTCTGGGCTTGGGGTTTATTTGATTCCATGGCTCCTGTTTGACAATTCTGAGAACAAGGAAGATAGTGGATGAATAAAGATGGGAAAGGTGAAGAGATTTAGAACCAAAGATGAGTTTCACTGTTTTTACCATTCTTAAATTTACCTGGTGAGGACCATGAAGTATAGGGAGCCTAAAAAGAGAAAGAAACAAGAAACAGGAGTGTAAGCAAACTAGTATTACCAGGCACATGCAGGAAAAAAAAAAATCAATGTTTTATTTTTTTGTTTGCTTTTAGAAGGAGTGCTGGGTTTTGCATTCTAGCCCCTCATTCATTCAAGACTCCCTTTTGGTATTCAAGTGCGATCTGCAAGTGGGTGGTGTGAGTTTGTATATTTACAGTAGCACTTTTCAGGAAGTGCTAAAATAAATCCTGTGGTTGAGAAGTCTCTTGCACAGTACTTGAGGAGCACAGATTGTTTTGGTTTCCGTGTTATTTATTTAACTTATAAACTAAAGTGTGAGAGCATATATACCACACACACAATTCAGAGAATACCTGCTACTCTATGCCAGTGGACATTTCAATGTAACAATGTTTAAAAAAAAGCTCTGGGGCCGAATCTGATAGTGTTCTTTTCCCAATTAGTAAATTACCGATCAAACAACATTGAAAGTCCACATGCTTATCTAACGTTTCAAAGTGATTTCCTCCTTCAGTAATAAAATGTTTTAAAGAGAGTGAAAAGATTAATTCTACAGGGGGGAAACATAGGACATACAGCAATTAAATAACCATGATCTAAATTATTTACTACATTAGTCTGCCTTTGTTGAAACTTATTTCAGGGCCTAGTTTGATATACCTGACTAGCAGAGGATTACGGAGTTTTAAAAAATCTGAGGCCAGCTGTGGTGGCTCACACCTGTAATCCCAGCATTTTGGGAGGTGGATCATGAGGTCAGGAGTTCAAGACTAGCCTGACCAACATGGTAAAACCCCATCTCTACCAAAAATACAAAAATTAGCTGGGTGTGGTGGTGTGCGCCTGTAATCCCAGCTACTCGGGAGGCTGAAGCAGGAGAATCGCTTGAACCCAGGAGGCGGAGGTTGCAGTGAGCCGAGACCGTGCCACTGCACTCCAGCCTGGGCGACAGATTGAGACTCCATCTCCAAAAAAAAAAAAAAAAAAAAAAAACGAACTACATGCACACATATACTGTAATGCATAAATTCTGTTCAAAATCATTCCTGTGTTTGTTTAGGTAACACCTGTTTCCATGTCAGTCTAATGCATTGTAAACTTACTGAGGGCAGGGAGCATGTCTAACCTAATGAGAGTTGTCTCAAATAAATATCAGTCCAGAACAATACTGTTATGCATACCAAACCCATCCCTCCATCTCCCCCACCATCTTCTCAGCCAGTAAGAAACTGCCTCTGCCTGACTCTGTGCTGGACTACTTGCTCTTGTCAACCTTCTATAACCACCAAACCGGTCATGTATCATGACCCTGAACAAACTGGGCCCTGTATTGTCTCTGTAATGAATCTCCTCTTCTGGAGACATTATTAGCAAAACAATCTTCCAGGAACTTGCCTTATATCGGTTCCATTTTCTCTGAGGCTGCTTTTCCAGCAAGAAGTGTTACTGATGGATAGGCCCTTCTGCTCATCACAGAGCCAGCCCTTTTAGAACACATTCTTATCCCTGAGGATTTTGGCAGCAGGTACTCCACTGTCGAGCGCTTACTTTTAGATGAAATTAGGTAGATGAATTCCTACCCCTATAGTGAATGACATATATATATATATATATTTTTT
>NW_016819410.1:1045432-1074713 GCF_001698545.2 Rhinopithecus bieti | reverse complement strand
TTTTTTGAGATGAAGTCCCAATCTGTAGCCCAGACTGGAGTGCAGTGGCACGATCTCGGCTCACCACAACCTCTGCCTCCTGGGTTCAAGAGATTTCTCCTGCCTCAGCCTCCAGAGTAGCTGGGATTACAGGCATGTACCACTGCACCCAGCTAATTTTTTGTATTTTTAGTAGAGATGGGGTTTCACCATGTTGGCCAACCTGTCTTGAATTCCCGACCTCAGGTAATCCACCGGCCTCAGCCTCCCAAAATGCTAGGATTACAGGCATGAGTCACCGGGTCTGGCTGTGAGTGATATTTTTATCAGTAAATGGTTATTAGTTCCCTAGGGGAAGAGACTAAAGGATTAGATATAAACACGTATTCATATCTACTCAAATAATTCCTGTATATGTACTCATGAGGGGCAGAATAATTTCAGACATCAGATAGCATCCATTGAACTCTTGCGGCTGCCTTATCATTGAGTAACCTATATCTCTCCTCAATGCCATTAGCAGCACTTAGCAGCTCAATATTTGATCTCCATTTGTACGTAGACTTTAGAGTCTCTTTAAATTGAATAAAACAACAGAGCCTGAACTTTGGTTATCTATAAGAGCAAAAGACTGAAAACAATCCACATGACTATAATTAAGCCTTTCCCAAATATATCTGCAATTTTTAAAAACAAAACAGCACCATATGTGCTGATAAGGACCTGCCTTAGAGTTGTTAAACTAATAAAGCAAGGTACAGAGATGCATATATAATTATGCCTGCATTACAGAGAATATTGCTAGAAAGATAAATAAGAAAAAGGTTAACATGATTGCCTCTAAAAAGGAGACAAGCGGCTGGGCACAGGGGTAGCAAGAAGGCTGACAATTTTACTATTGTATTTTTGTATTTCGTAATGTGACATAAAAGTTATTTGCAGATTTAAAATGATTTACTAATTTTTTTAAAAAACCAGCATAGGGATTGGAATTAGACAGACTTGGATTAGTGTCCTGACTAGGGTTGCCAGACATAAGATGCAGGACATCTTGTATTTTTTATTTTATTTTTATTCCCTGATAATGCAGGAGTCCTGTATTTTTATTTGCTCAATACAGCAAACCTAGGTCCTGACCTCACCATTTATTTTGTCTGTAACCCTAACAAGTGAGTTAGGTCAGATTCCTCTGAAACAGAAGGAAGGAGAGGAAGCCATGCAAGGATGAGATCTCAGGCTCAGCCCCATCCTGTGGGTGAACTTGAGTGTGAGTTCATCCTCGGTGTTGTCCCATCTTCATATTCCCACACTGCACCAGGCAGCCCTGGCAGAGAAAGGAGAAGAACACAAACTCTCAGTCACTTTCAGCCTTCTGCATGTGTGGGAAAATGGCTCTAGTAATCCAAGGACAGATTTCCCACAAAGAGCCTTAGTTGCTGGCTGCTGAAAGTACAGCAAAGCCAGGGGGATAAAAGAATCCATAAACACATATTCAAAGGGACAAGCAGGTCACTGGGAGTCATGCTGAGCAGCGTCATTCCTATTCCTGCCTCTGGTTCCTGAACCTGTAGATTGCTCCCATTGGATTCCCATTTGTACTTAGACTCTAGAGTCTCTATAAATTGAATAAAACAGAGCCTGAACTTTGGTTAGCTATAAGAGCAAAAGACTGAAAGCAATCCACACGACGTTTTATTTTCATTTATTTATGTATTTATTTTGAGACGGAGTCTTGCTCTATTACCCAGGCTTGCATGCAGTGGCATGATCTCACTTCACTGCAACCTCTGTCTCCCAGGTTCAAGCAATTCTCCTGCCTCAGCCTCCCAAGTAGCTGGGACTACAGGCGCCCGCCACCATGCCTGGATAAGTTTTTGTTTTTTGTTGTTGTGTTTTTTTAGTAGAGATGGGGTTTCACCATGTTGGCCAGGCTGGTCTCGAGCTCCTGACCTCAAGTGATCTGCCCACCTCGGCTTTCACCCAAAGTGCTGGGATTATAGGCATGAGCTACCGCTCCCGGCTACCATGACTATTAATTAAGGCTTTCACAAGTAAATCTGCAATTTTTAAAAATTTTAAAAACATATGTAATAGCTGCTGCTTTATGCTACTTACCACATCCTGAAGGACAGCACCCCAATCTTGAGTTTGCCTTCAACAGACGGTTCCATGCTCCATCAGGCTAGAATCTTCTGAATGTGGTGGTTTGTGGTAGGAACGGCAACTTTCCTCATTATGGACCCTTTGCCACACTTCATTCACCATAGAATGGGTCTCGAGGTGATGTTATATCAGCAGATGAAACACTCTGTGGGCCCCCAGACAGCAGTGTTGGCTGGGGACCTGCAGAAGAAGGGAAAGCTCCTTTGTGGAGTATGTCAATCTGGTCAGGATGAATTGAGCCCTGGATTCCTTTGAGGAAGGACTGGAGGGATTCCTGCTGTATATACTTACGGTGGTGTTGCAGGGAATTCTGTCTGCCTATTGCTACAGAACAAATCACCCCAAAACGAGGCTTAAACAACATTTTATCATGTCCCAAGGTTTCGGAGGGTCAGGAATTTCCAGGGCTCAGCAGGGCTGTTCTGAATGAGTTCCCCAGAAGCAGAGCCAGAGGCAAGAATTTGCATGCAAGTGATTTGTTAAAGGAAGTGTTAGGGAAAGATCTGTGAAGGCATGAGAGAGGGGAAGTAGGAGTGGGAAGAGGAGGAAACTGAGGCAGGATATGATCTCAGACCAAGTTCTGCAGAGGGGGGGCTTTAGCCTGATCCAGGAGGCAACTCTAGAGGGTCAGTTATATCTCAGTTGTATATCAGATGTCCTCATCTGATGGAAGGGACCTGAGCTTTCACACTCCTACACTTGACAGTCATTGGTTGTTTGCTACCCTGGGCATCAGGTTGGAACTGGAGGGTAACTCCCAGGCATGCCTGACTCTCTACACGTGAAGCTCCAGAGGCCTCTTCAAATTGCTGCTCAGCCTCTATTTTTTGATTTGTAAAATGGAAATAATATTTGTATCTGCCTCATATTTTGGCTTTTATTATTTTTTTAATTGACACATAATTATACATATTTATGAGGTACAGTCTACTATTTTGATATGTGTATAAATGTGAATTATGAAATCAGGGTAATTAGCATATGAAAATTCAAAATCTTCCCTTCTAGCTATTTGAAAATATACAATAAATTGTTAATTATAGTCACTCTACAGTGCCATAGAACACTGGAACTATCCTCCTATGTCGCTCTAATTTTGTATCCATTAACTAACCTTTCCCTAATCCTGCTTCCCATGACCCTACCTGGCCTCTAATAACCACTAGTCTAACTCTATGTTTCTAAGAGTTCAACTTTTTTAGTTCCCATGTATGAGTGATAACATGTGGTATTTGTCTCTCTGTTGCCTGCCTTATTTCACTTTATATAATGCCCTCCAAACTTATCCATGTTGGGGGTGTATATCTATTAAGTAATTTATCCATTTTTAATTGGATTTTTTTTGGTGTTGAGTTTGTATCTATCTCATCTTTTAGAATTTAAGGGAATTATTCATGTAAAGTTTTTACCTCAGTATCTGGCATTACTGTAAAAACAGTATTACAAACCATTATTTGGAGCAGAAATTATTCAAAATATACCATTGGTTTTATGTTCAATATTTTCTCTAAATTCAACACAACAAATGCTTTATCATAGGCAGATAAATCTCCCTAATTATGAAAAGCAAATGTGAGTATCAGGAACAATGGCTAAATATACCAAAACATTGTGTTGAACACCATAAATATGTACAATTTTGTCATTTAAAATGAAGAAAAAATTTAAAGAAAATATGAAATATTTTCATGTTTAATACACTTCTAGACATTCAGAACACGACATGACACATGGGCCTTTAAAAATATTTCTTGATTTGATGTATTAATAAATGTTGTTCATAATAATTGCAAAAAAGAGGGATAATTATAAATCTACAATCTCTTATCCACCAACCCCAAAATACAAAAGCTCCAAAACTACTGTTTTCTTTCATAACTTAGTTGGTGGCAAAACCTCATGGGATTTGAACTCATTTGGCAGCAAAGCCTGAGGTGAACTGATGGATGAGCCATGTACACTCTTTCTTCACCTCACTTAGTGTGAGTAGTCACATGGTTTCACTACAGATATATTCATATGTTTGATTAAATGGTATTGTCCCAGGCATCTCTGGCAAAATTATATATGGTTTAATATGTGGATATAATACATACACACACTATATTAACTCTCTAAAATGCAAACCTAATTCTGAATTACAAATTATATCTGGCTCAAGGGATTGGGATGTGAGTATCTGCCCTTTACTGTGGCTCTATCTGGCACTAAACCATCTGGTGACTTCCCAGTAGACTTGGATGAAATCACTGTGCTTTCCCTGACTCCAGGGCCTTGCAGGACACAGCCAATGCCCACCATCTCCAGTGTAGTCCTTCCCTCTTTCAGGTGTTCTGCCTGGCTCCACACCAAGTTATGTCCACCTCCAGACATTTGCACTTGTCAATCATGCTGGAGAGGCTTTTCCTTGTTCCTCCTCCCCTGGAGGCTCCTTTCCTGCCTTCAGGTTTCAACTTAAATTTCTTCCCCCAAGAGAGGCCTACCCACTATTGGTTCCTGCTATTAGTCTTCATCAAGCATCCTGTTTAGTTCCCTCACGGCAATTAAATCTATCTATAATTATTAGTTCAATTTTTGTTTATTGTCTATCTCTCCCTCCAGACTCTAAGCTCTATGAAGGTGAGCGCTTTTACTTTATTCAATTTTGTAGGCCCAGCCCTTAGCACTATATAACTGGCATATTGTAGGGACTCAACATATATTTGCGAAATTGAATGAATGAATCAATCAATCAATCAACAAGACATCCATCCCAGACATGCTGTCATTGGGGTAGGATTTAAAGACCTCATCAGCTAACTGATCAACACTAATACAATAAGAGACAACTGACTTCTTATATGTGATATATAAGTTGTATCAATTTATTTTAGAATAAATAAAGTGTTTGTCTTAAGTCCTGAAAGAATCACTACAGGTATACAGGCTCTGGTATAATGAAATAAGAGACATGATAGAGAAAATGCAACTCTCCCCTTGGCAAATACGCTAATGACAGTTTTATCCAATTATCCCTTGAACTTACTGCCTTCATTCACATTATGTTGCCTCATTCTGGTGTGGTGCCTTATTTCTTATTTTAACATGTGTCTTTATGCCCTATAGACATGGAATTCAAACAGCACCATTTCCCCATCAACTGTCCAAACATACCAAATTGACATGGATTTAAATTTTCTGGGATTCTGGAATTACTGCCTATTTTCAGAATAAAACATTTAAATTCTCATAAAACCTTCTATCAGCATGGTAAATAATCTTCACATAAAATCAGAAAGTATTAAGATTATCTCATCTCTGTCATGACGATTTCTGAAAAGTTTCTGGGTGTGGCATGCGTCTGGTAAAATGATGCACTATGTAAGTCAGCCTCCAGAACTGGCCATTTTCCAAAAGTCTGCCTGTTCCAGAAAGGGTGGCATTTTCCCCCATGTTTCCGCCCTGTATAGCTAAGGGAGGAAGCTGAGTTTAGTGGTTAGTGCAATAGACTGAGTCAGCAAGTTTAGTTTCTATATTTGGTGATGTGATTTGCTGAAAACCTTTGTCAAATCAACTGTGTCTAAATGATGAAAGGAGACTTTGTTCTCTTATATCTAACTTTTCTAAACTTCTGTGTGAATACTATCTTCATTGCTACTGTCCTGAAACTCTGAAACATCTCTCTGGGATTTTTCTCCCTTATATTCTTTCAGAGAATCAATAAACCAAACCAAACAGCAGCAAAGCAAGAAAGAAAATAAGCCAAATACCAGGGCCTTAGTGGCCTATGCACACAGGTACATACACAGGTATAGCACAGGTTATACACGACCTGGCAGGGCCATGCATTCAGGTGAGAATAAGAATGAAGACCTCTGGAGCTGTGCCCAAATAAGCACTAGGCCCTTGCATAAAGTTCAGCAATGAGAAAGAGCAAAACTTACCATTACAGTATAAACACAATGTTGGACATTTAGGATTAACTTTAGAACAAACATCTCCCCTTCCCCAACATTCAGATATTTAATGTAAAAAGGGGGAAAAAATGTGTTCCCTGTTATGTTGGACATTTAGGATTAACTTTAGAACAAACATCTCCCCTTCCCCAACATTCAGATATTTAATGTAAAAAGGGGGAAAAAATGTGTTCCCTGTTAGCCTGTTGTGGGCAAAATATTTTGTGGGGTAGAATTTTCCTTAACCAGGTGCCTACTACATTCTGCAACTTTGTGAAGCCAGCTTTGTTTGCAGCCAGGCATTACTTGGCTTATGTCATATCATGGGTTGAGTGCTTTAGGGGATCTAACCAAAGGATAAATATTTTAATATATTTTAAATAATTATATTCCATCAATGGAAAAGAATGTTTATCAAACCACTGTTAATAACTCCAAAACTTTTTCAAAAGCTTAAACATTTATCAAGAGGAAATTGATAAAAGGAATAAGAGAGTTGAAGTAAAGTTAAATATTATGAAGTCAAAAAAAAGATGTGAATCTATACTTAAATCAGGTTTAAAAGACAAATAATGGCAAGAGAAGACTGTGTTATATGATTCCATGTATAAAATGTTTTGGATGTTTATGCATATAAATATATGAAGAATTATTTGAATGCATCATAACAAAATATTAATATCAATTTTCTATAGAAGTGAGACTTCCAAGGATATTTATTTACTTCTTTATGCTCTTCTAATATAAATTTATTATTAAAGATACAAACAAGCTATTGGCATTTAAATGTTTTGCATTTTGTAATAGAAAGATAAGCAAATAAAATTAAACATCACTTCAAACCCAAGAGATAGGCACTGTTAACATTCTTCTGTATTTAAATACACATATATGCCCATTATTACACAAATGGTATAATATGTACATAATATTTTATATCCGGTTTTTCCACTTTACAGTGAATTACAAGTCTTTTTTCCAAGCTATTGTCTTTTTGTTTTTTTAATTCCAGTTAGTATTTTATTGTATGGCTATATTATGATTATTTAACCAGTCTTCTATTTCTAGAAAGTTATATGTTTGCCAATCATCTGCTAACGTAAAAGCACTTGGATGAATATCTTTATAACGCAATTATCAACATTCAGAGAACTTTCTCCAAGACAGTAGAGGATGGAATCAGCCTATCATCAGACAAAGGCCCAGTTGTTTCCTATGTTGCCAAAAGCATAGCTCAGTCTCTCAGCCATGTCTCCTAGACCTGCAATTAATACTCCAGGGTAAAACTCGCCTGTCAGTTGGGCTTGCTTCTCTGGATTCCCAGAAATAGGCCACATAATTCCTCATGATTTTGTCAGCTCATTGTCACTTTAAGGCAATTAAAAAACAAATTTTGTCCAGTATTTTCAGTGTCTTTGGTAAGTTATTCCAAATATCAGTATCTCATCGCAAAAGTGAAAATAGAACATCTTTTTTAAAACAGTCATCTGTCACTTCCTCCTTGACACCCTCGGTAGTTTCCCTGGGTCCTTAGATAAACCTAAATCCCTCACTAGGAGCTACAAGGTCTTACACACTCTGCTTCTCACCTAAATCTCAGACCGCATCTCGCTCCACATTGCTCCTCTTTCAATAAGCTTCTGTCACTCTGTGGTTCTCTGTCAGTCCCCACCTCAGGGCTTCTGCAGCGCCTAGTCCCTCTGCCTAGAACACTGTTGCTCCAGATGTTCACTTGCCTACCTACTTCTCTCATTATTCAGGTCTCAGTCCAAACACCCCCTTTTCTAAGTGGCCTTCCCTGACCATCCCATATAAAGTATTAAGTTGGTGCAAACATAATTGCAGTTTTTGCACTTCAAAGTCATGGCAAAAAACTGCAATTACTTTTGCACCAACCTAACAGATTCCACCACTTCCACTTCTTATCACTCTACTTGGTTTTATATTTTTAGCTGCACTTATCACCCTGACATTTGTTTGAATCATGTATGTTCCATCACGCTATGGTTTGACTGTGTCCCCCAAAGTTTATGTGTTGGAAATGTAATCCCTAATGCAACACTGATGGGAGGTGGGGCCTAATAAGAGGTGATTAGGTCACAACGGCTCTGCCTTCATGAATGGATTAATGTCATTATCTCTGGAGTGGGGTGGTTATAGCAAGAGTGGGCTTGTTGTGAAAGTGATTTCAGTCCCCTCTTGCTCTCTTACTCTCTCTTGTCCTTCCACCCTCCGCCTTGGGATGACGTATCAAGAAGGCCCTCACCAGATCAGATCCCTGAATTTTCAACTTCCCAGCCTCGAGAAATATAAGAGATAAATTTCTGTTCTTTATAAATTACCCAGTCTCAAGTATTCTGTCACAGCAGCACAGGACAGACTAAGACACATCATCTCACACTAGAATGTCAGTTCCATCAGAAAGAACGTTCGCCGTACTCTATCTTATTCACCATGCCATGTGTTGCCAGCACCTTTAAAAAACACTCCTTAAGAATCCTCTTTCAGACATTTTCCAAGTATGCAGTATGGGAGAAGGAGGTATGAGGGGAGGAGGCCATGGGAGGAGGAGAGAGACTGGATCAAAAGCAAATGTTTACATAAGATCTGGTGACAGAGCCTGGCAGACCAGTTATCATAAGACTCCAATTATTTTCCAGTTGCTGTGTGACCAGCTGCAAGTCATACCACTTTGCCTTTCACAACATTTCAAAATACATGTCACTCAGCTTTCCAAACCAGTTCACCAGCTTCATCAGCCCTGTCTACCAACTCACTTCACCCATGACCCACCAAATGGCAGTGAATTCTAGGAGGGCAGTGTTAGAAAAGGAGAACAGAGAATTCACGAAACCCAAGGAAACACTGTAATTATTCTCATGAACTTAAAAGTGAATTCAAAATGGAATAGGCATTAAGAATCATTGGTTTATGAGCAGCAAGAATTGAGTAATAGTCTAAGCTGACTTGGCAGCATCAAAATCTAGGTGCCAAGATGGTTCTCAACCTTTTCATGGTCATAGCACAATTTCAAATACCAGAATTTTGAGAAAACAGTTAAAGAAATTGAGACTCAAGAAATCCTTGACAATGTTAGCAATAGATGTATCATCATAATCACTACTAGCATAAAACAATTCTCATTTTGCCTGCCAAGATCTCACAGTGGCAATTCACTACAACCATTCATCCGCAGGTACTCGGACTTCACTTGTAGAGAACAGTTGATGCCCTCATGCTCAAGGACATAATACAAAAGTTGTCATCTTTCTCCTGTATATTTTTCTTTAGTGAGAGGCTGACTCGTGTTAAACTGTCTTTCTTCTAGCAAATCATATTATTCTTCACCATGTTCTACAAACACCTCAGGTCCAGTTCTGCTTGACAGGCGTTGCCTGTTAGCAGAGTGCTTGGCTGCAGTAAAATAAATTGTATACATTGATCAAAACTGGGTAGCCTATTTTTTGGTGGCCACAGTGCCATGACATGCCAGTTTGGAAGCAAGGCTGAATTCCTTACTTCCTATTTCAAACATCCTTATCCCACAGTCATCAAGCACACTATTCTGGGGTAAGAGACGTGACTAAAGTTGAATCGTTTGTAAAAAGGTAAGAAATACGGTTTTAATAAAGTCGATTGAAGCAATATCATAACGGGTCTTAAATAATATAAAATGTGTTAAATAGATGTCAGGAATCCATTAATTTATTAACAAATTCGTTCACTTAACAAATATGTAAGAAGCATCTTTTGTAAGTCAGGTTCTCCCCCTAATTGCATGCTAGAGAGTGTGTGCACCGTTAGAAACAAAGTCCCTTCTTCATAAGACCTACTTTCTATTGCGGAGGCAGATAATAACCAAAAAAATCAAGAAATAAAACAAGTAAATGTATAGTTAGAACTGATGATAAAGGTGAGGACTATGAGAAAAAATAAAGCAGCTTAGGGAGAGAATGCGGGGGAGGAGTGGCAGCTCTGATGCATCATGTGGTCTGGGAATGACTCACTGCTAGGGTGACCTTTAGGGAAGAGATTCTAAGGAAAGGAGAAAGTGTGGGCTGCAGCCTCCTTGGGGAAGAGTGTTTCAGGCTGAGGAAACAGGTGCAAAGGCCCTGAGGCAAGAGCACATTTGCATCAACATTGGCCAAGGTCTGAGGGAATGTTTGAGAGACAGTGGCAGATGATATAAGGAGGGGGTGCTGGGAAGGTGAAAGACACAGGCAAATCAGATAGAAACTCTATGAAGATCTTAGCTTCTACTCCTAGTGAAATGAGAGGCCAGTGGAGGGTTCTCAACAGAGGAGTAACATGTTGTAACCTGTGTTTTAAAATGATAGCTTTGGGAGAATAAAGTTGCAAAATGGCAGAGAAGGGGAGCGATGATGGTGATGTCTGACTGAGGGTGGTATCTGTGAAAGAGGTGAGAAGCAATTGAATTCTAGGTATATTCTGATGGTAAAACAAATAATTTGCTAATGGATTAGATTTAAGATGGAAAAGAAATAATCAAAGATTAGACATTTAGCCTAAACACTGGAAACATGACATTCCCATGAATCCAGAGAGAGAATACTGCAAGAGGAAAGGTCTGAAATTTTATAACATAAGAACTTCAATTTTGGAAACATCCCATGCTGTCCAAATTAACAGTCACTAACTACATGTGGGTACTTAAAATTTACATTTTAGTTAATAAAAACTAAATTAAAAATTCAGTTCCTCAGTTGCACTCAACACATTTCAAGTGCTCAATACTCACTTAGGGCTAGTGGCTACCTCAGTGGACAGTGCAGATATTAAAGAGCATTTCCGTGTCACATAAAGTTATATTGGGCAGTGCTGGTGGGACATTAAGCCTGTACTATATTATGGGTCCTGTGCTTTCATTTTTGTCATATTTTTTATTGGACAGTGTTGACTTAGACTTCCTTTCTATGTGAATTTCAATCGTGCTTATTTCAGTCTCTATGCTAGGGTTCTTCGTTCATCCACATTTTCCACTTCTCAATCATGTTTGGTTCAGGGAGAATGTCAATAAACGCATATGATTATGAGAAGCGGAAAATGTGGATGAAAGAACCCTAGCATAGAGACTGAAATAAGCATGACTGAAATGGAAGTACATGCAATTTTTACATTTTCCCTAGCCACATTAAAAAAATGGGTAAAATTAACTTTATTATTGTAACTTAATATGCAATCAATACTAAAAAATCATTAAGGCATTTTACTTTTTGTACTAAGCCTTTGAAATCCCCTATGTACATCTCATTTCAGACTAGTCACACTTCAAAAGTTCAATAGCCATATGTGACTCATAGCTACATATTGGACAGCACAGGATTAGAGTATCAATGAGTTGAAAACCTCCACTGACTGCTAGCAGTGGGTAATTCTTAAGAGAAGATGCTTACCAGTTAACATTTCTTCACATGGAGGGTGGTTTCAGAAGTCTCCATTAGTATAGTTAGGGACTTTAGACAAGATCTCTGCACAAGCTGCAAAGAGGAAGCCTTGTAGAATGACTGAACACATTGAGTAGACTTGATGACATATAGGTTGTCAATCCAGCTCTACTACCTCCTGTCCTTGAACTAGTTAGTCAAAAACCAGTTTTCTTACTTGCAGAATGGATGTAGCTGTACTAGCCCTTTAACGTTTGCCCTAAAGATCATTTATGCAAAGCTTTAGCTCAGGGCCAACAGCCTGCTTCTCCAAATGTGAACTGTGGATATTTGCATTGGAGACCAAGAAACAGAGACTCACTAGAATTCTGGTTATTCTATACATAGTATATTATTTATATGTGTATATAAATACACACAAAAAATATTTTAGTCAATGCTGGTTAATTAAACCTTTGCTCTAATTTGAATCATAAAGTTTATGTTGTAGCCACCTTTTATTGAGAATGGTCTCTGCCAGAAATTCAAGATTCTTGAGTTCATACAAACTTCAAATAGTATAGGGAAACCTTAAATAATTGGTACAGTATTTCCTGTAAGAGTAGCTATCTAAATTGCTAGAGTGTCATCTTAATATAGTACCCTCAAGACTCCCCCAGCCTTTACTCAGTTAATAATTATTAAAACTCATCGCTAATTTCCTGTAAGGTTTAAAGAATGCATACAACATGTATTAGCACAAACACATTTCTTTATTAACCAAGGGCTGATCCTAATTAATCCAACACACTTTGAAATAGCGACATGTAAAATGTTTGTGATAAAGATAATTGAACACAGTAATGAAAAAAAAAAAAAAAAAGAAACAGTATGGAGATTTGCTCATTGAACTGAGCTTGGTCATTCTTTGTCCAAAGTGATGATGGAATTTTATTCTACTTTTCATAGATCCGAGTACAGGTGACATTGTTCATGACACAGTCCTAGGAGAAGGAAAGATATTAAAGAGTTAGGTTAGCCTTATATTCCAGCAGTGGTAGTATTAAAACATTAGAATCAAAGTCCCACAAAATCACGTAATCTAATTCATAGACGGAGAAAATTTCTTTCAGGATTCACGGGTTTGAGAGAAGCTAGAAGCTGTTGTTTTGCTTATAATATGCATGTTTTACAGAAAACTAATGTGTTGAATATATCTTTATTCTTTTGGTCATGGCAAATATTCCTTAAAGATACAGAAAAATGTGTGCCTAAGAGAGCAGTTTGGGGGCTTGCCAAGATTTCACTGTAATGTGGCAGCAAAGCAAGAACTCCCCCCGACGCCAGCCAAAGCCTTTACTATGTCATGTCACTTCTCTATCTCCACTAGGACTTTCTTAATAATCAGTGTTCTAGTATTTAACTTGTTATTTTGCTTTTTTTTCTTCCAAACTGAGTTCTGTTAATGATCAATGATACAGAACAGTTATGTGAACTACGAATGCACACAAGAAGCTAAGACACAGCAGTTTGACACTTACCACCACTAATTTCCCATCTTTCAATTTTCTTGTTATTGTGCTTTCCTTCCCATCCCACTCCTGATGCTGAACCAATGCACCATCTGTAAAGTTGCAGACAGTCTGCAAAAATGAAGTAAATGTTTTAATCTTCCAAGTACAAGAGTTTCCATGACTCATAACCTCATTAATCAACATTTTTTTCACCTTCTCCTCTGAGTCTACTTCATTAACCCATATTGATTTTATTCACAATAGTTTGTGGTTTTCAACCTAGTAGTTTCTAAAATATGCCAATTCTATGATGAAGTTGATACTTTTGCTAATTTGACAAAACTCAATTCATAACTTTTTCATTAAGTTCTTGTCTACAAACAGTAAAATGTTATTGATACAGTCTATCATTCCAGAAGCTTCTGTGATTTCATAACATGTCATGACTGACCTGAGTTTTTCTGCCATCAGCTGTGGTTTCTTCAAATTTCTCTCCCAGAGTACAAGAAAACTGTGTTGTTTTCAAAGTGCTCTCAGTTTTATGGTGAGGTTTTTGCCATCACAAGTGATGATACAGTCTGGCTTGGCCATTGCGCCCATTTTTCGCAAAGCTATTCCCACTCCTGTAGAATGTTAAGTCATGTTAAATAACAGGAAGACCAACGTTATCATTTACATGATAAAAGCAATATTAATTCCATTGTAATCACTTTGTGCAACATATTTTCACTTACTTGTTTATTGGTAACTATTGTAAACACATATCCCATGGTATGAGCCAGCACTTTACATATATGAAACTCAGGTAAGCTTACAACAGCCCTGTAAAAGGCAGATGTTACTGTCTCCATTTTACTGATGAGAAAGCGAGGCACTGAAGTAACTTGCCCAAGATCATTCAACTAGAAAGTGATGGAGCTGGGAATCAAGAGCACTGGTACTCTGGCTTCAAATCTGAGCTCTTGGCCACCCTGCTATGCTGGCTTTCAGAAAGTTAGGGAAGAAATGCAAACTTCCAAATTTTATTTACTGAAAGGAGTTGATAGAAGGTGGAGATAAAGCACTCAAAACTGCAAATTCAGGAGTTCGCTCAATCTTTTTCTTTTTACTGGATTCTGCCAACCATTACATTCTATGACTCCAGCACACAGTCTGGCATATAAATGCTCTCAATAAATATTTGATTAGTAGACTACACAAAATAGAAATCGATCCTGAGATACTCGAATAGCACAATCTTTTAAAAGTCACCAGCACAATCTTGATGCTAACAAATGGAAAAAAAAAATCCTACCTTTGAATATAAAAAATATTTCATAGCTTTATAAATCAATAGAAATTTATAAAATACCATATTAAATTGTATACTAATTTATGATCTATCAATTTCCCCTTAACGTTAACATGTAATTTATGATCTCTCTCTTTCCCCTTAGAGTTAATTAACATGTATAAAGAGACATTATTAGATCCAGGCCAAATCACTGTTTCATAAATGAGACTACAACCTACGCAGTGTGATTGTCTTGAAGAAGAACTCTCAGCCAGGCTTTAAAGTTTCCCTTGGAGCCTTCTCTTTGGCCAGCTCAGGGCTAGTGCCTTATGCTGTTAATTGAGTCATTATTTACTCTCACTTTGGACAAATAAATGGGCTCTGCTCTTTTCACATCGTGACTGCTCCCTAATGAACTGAGTCTTGACAACCTTCAAGACTCCAGAATCCTGGAAACAAGCCCTCCAAACCTACACACAATTTGCTTTCTACAGTTTGTTCTCTGGGCCTTAAACTTGTACACACACACTGTATTTATTGGACATGTGCAGTAAATCGCTTTTTCCAGAGTCATCTTGATGTAGGTTTACAAGGAAAAAGAAAAATACTGCCTTCTTATTTCACTGATAGTATCATAAATACACTCATGATTCACCATAAACCAGCCTTAACACCACATTGTCTTGGATAAAAGGTACTGAAGGAGTGATTCCGAAGTGCCACAGCGACCAGGTATCAATAGGGGGCCACAGTAGTTATTTCACCAGCGAGCAACCAGGTTAACATTTGTGGATACCGGCTTCTGAAGCAACCTCATAAGTCCCAGCCGTCCCTTAGGGCTGGATGCTCCCTTCCAGAGAGGATCCATGCTATGCTAACTCCATCTCACTTTCTAGTGGCCTGTGACAAAGGTCCATTTTTGTTTGCAATTTATCCAGTTGTCTCAATCAACATGCAATCTGTCACTGGCATAGAAAAGGACAGTAATTTATAATGAAGCACTGTTTTGAGTGAGAGAAATGAATCTTACTACTGAGATTCTTCTCCCTCGGAACGCTTTCCGCAGGGCCACACCCATCTTGCATGCAGTTTGCCGCAGGAGGGCCGGGCAGTTTCTGTTACGGTTTTCCAGCAAAGCCCACTGCCCCCTTCCCCCTCACCCTCAAGAGGCAGAGGCCAGGATGGCAACACAGCCACCCCCAGGCACAGTCGGCCTAATTGCGCTCCTCCCACAGGCCACCCTCCCACTGCGGTGCCCCGGCCCGGCAGTGCCAGCAGCAGGTCGGGACCGCCAGCGCCACGCTTCTCGGGGGCCCTGGTGTTCCATGGAGTGCCAATCCAAAGGGTTCGGCTCAACTGCTGAGGGCGAGCAGAGGACCTGGGAGAGATGGGGCTGACAGAGGAATACAAGCTGAAGCTGCAGCGCCGCTCAGACCTGTCTACAGGATTTCTGCGGGAAACTGCGCGCCAGCACAGCGTCCTCAAGAAGGGAGGGCGACCTGCGCGCCATAGAGGAACATAAGATGCGACAGGGAGGGAAAGGGGAGTTGGTGCTGCCAGGATGGGGTAAATGGAAGAGACAGGATGGTGGCAGGAAGGGGAAGGATGAGTAAAGGAGGAAAACAGGGAAATAGAGGGTCGCCTGGAGGGGGTCGAAAGAAGTGCAGCGTGAGGTGACGGGTGCGCGCACTAAAGGACAGGAAGCAATGCGGAGTGGCTGCTGTTTGGGCGAGGGGAAAGAAGCGTAAGAGAGGTAGGTGGACCAGGAGGTGGACTACCTCCGGAATCTTGCGGCCCGCGGGCGGGCAGGAAGCGCGCACGCTCCCTGCTCCTAGATGCCTGCCCGCGTGGTGCTGCGCGCGCTGCACCCAACGGCCGCGTGGTGGGGAAGATGGGAGGGGTTGGGGGTAGGTCGCCGAGCATCTCCTGCCCCGGAATCTGGCACGCTGACTGGGACCGAAGGACAGACGGCCACAAACACCCCACGTTGCAGGCGCTGCCAGGTCGGGTGCCTCACCTAGCTCCTTCATGTATTCATCAAAGCCTTTGCTATCCACCAGGCGCCATCTTCCTTCCAGCTGCTGAACTGTGGCCATGGTGGGCGCGGGCTGGCTGACGTGCAGAGCGGGGTCGGCGTCGGCGTGGCAGCGTGCTGTGAGGCGCCCGGCGCTGGCGGCTGCTTTATAACGGCGGTCCGCGCAGGGCGGCGCTATGCGGCCAATGGGAGGCGGACCTCGCCCGGCCCTCGCCCCGCCCGCCGCGCGCCCCCCAGGCCTTCCCGGGGTCGGGAGGTGCTAACCAGCAAGCAGGGACTCGCCCCGCGCGCCCCACGCCTCCTGGACGCCGGCGCATGCACGTTTCGGCGCCTCCGCAGGGCCAGGAAGCCACAGGGGGCACCTGGAGGCCCAGCCCCGCCTCTCCTTCACCCCTCCGTTTGACAGCCTATCCACCGCCGTTTTTCCTTTCAAAATACCCGGACCAATCGATTAGCCCTCGCCGGGACTGCAGGAAGTGATTGATCGGCTGTTTGGTTTATTGATTGATTAACTACGGTGCCTCCCTGACCTTCTGCTCCTTGCCAGCGGACAAGCTCACAATCCACACCCTCCTGAGAGAACCCGCTCTCGCCATCCGCAGGTCTCCCTGGCCCAATAGTGGGGATATACCTGAGTTGAGCTAGAGGATTTTATCAGAAGGTGCCTGTTGGAACGGGGAACGTCTCCGGAAGTGTGGTTTCTAAACTAAAAGACTGCAGGAAGTGTCAACTCTAGTGATTGTCATTGCCATTCAAGAATGTTTTATTAGTTTATGTTTCCCTCGTAGTGCACCCTTCACGGTTTCTTCTCAGACACCAGCGGGTTCCCTCTTTTGAACTATAATCATACCCTATACATGTGCGTAGAACATGATACGTTTCAAAGTGTACTTTCACAGTTTATTGCTTGGTGTTCCCGGGTGCCTGTTGGAGCTGACCTCCCTGGACTGGACTGACCTCCCTGGACTGGACTGACCTCCCTGGACTGGACTGAGGTGAGGAAGTTGCCACACAGGTTGGCCGTTTCGATAGAGGTAATGTGCATTTATTGAGTAGCTACTAAGTGCTAGATGTGCTTCCTGGGCACTTCATAGACATTGGTCTCCACTATATTTTTGCTAGGGGTGTTATCCCAATTTTTCAAAAGAGAAAATAGGGCAAAGAAAGTGCACAGTGGTAGAACCAGAATCCCCATCCAGGTCCAACTCACTGAAGACCTTATGAAATCAGACCACACCTGATGACGGAGCTCTGAGTAGACCATAGTCACCGAGACACTACTAGTTCTTGTATCATCCTTGACAAAATTGAAATCTGAGGTTGGTTTGCTATCTCCCATCATGCTGCTCCCTTGAACTGCATCCCTTTCAAGTCCCTGCCCTAAGTTTAGGGTCACACCAGTCTTCCTTGTGGTACCATTTAACACTCAGTTGTTTTCCCAATAAGGGTCTGCATGTCCCCACTGCTCAGAAAACATTCGTGTTCTGAGGGAAGCTGAGTGCATCATTTGCTCAGTGATGGGAAGTCCTGGCTTCCAGGCACTTCAGGGAGCTACTAGGGCTGCCTGTGTGTTTGAGCTCTTCATGTGCCGTTTCAACATGTCTTATCCGTTTCTGTATAGAATGTAGTAATAATAGGACGCAGCACTCTGATACTAATTTTTAAATTATCATAATCTAACATGTTACAGAAATATCAAAAAGAGATTGGCACTGGAGTACTAGATACTTAGCTACTTAAGAAATAGCCTTTAATCCCAAGGCCTTACCTAAAACTTAAGTTTAAACACAATCTCTAATGTGATGAGTGGAAATCATTCTTTTGTGTTAAAACATACAGAAAAAACAAAGATATATGGCCAAAATAATAACCGTTATTTTATCTTGTGGAACAAAAAAGGGCATGGTGATTGCTCTGTTCCTCAGGGAAACACATTGAATGTCTTGTTTTCAGACACTTCATCTGATGTGTGATTGGAGTAGATTATTCCTAATGCCCCTTAAGCTCTACTACTCAGATTCTTTCCTTCTCAAGAGTAATGGTAATGGATTTTAAGCTGTGAAAAAGCAGTAAGTACTCTCTTCACCCGCTAAGTAAAGGCCTATTCTAGGCTACTTACCTTGCACCCATTATGAGGTGTAAAACCAAAAATGTTGTGAAAACAAATTTCACTGAAGTCTCATGTAACTTTATGGGGATGGTTGAGTATTTCTTCGTTGGAAAGAAGGAGAATCATCACTTGATTGTGATTAATTACGACACAGGAAACAAGAAACAATAGTTTTATCCTAGCCTGTCCTCACGAACATTAGTAACTGTGCTGTTCATTATTTTTAGTAACAGCACATACGTAATACAGGTGTTATATCATGTCTTCCTTCACACGGGAAGATAGTAACACATTCTGCTTATGGATGAAAATGACTGAAGAATCAAGAATTACTAGCAACTCTTCTTCCAGTAGCTTAGAAAACTGCCTTTTTCAAGACAGATGCAATTTTACTTAATATCTCTGAACCTTAGTTTTATCATCAGTGAATTTAAGGAGATGAGAATTAAAACTAAATGATTTATTAGGTCACCTTCAGTTTATGAAGTACTCCTGCAGTAGTAGTTCATGGCCTTGAAAAAGTGTACTCAAAATTACTCTATTTCCACCTAGTGGTAAAACCATAATATTTCTCTGAGGCTTTACTTGATAAATGTGAGTAGTTTTTCAGCTTCTCATTTTGTAATCACACACAGCTTTGGAGCATATTGTGTCATTTTTATTTAAAGACAACTTCCCAGTTGAAGTTTATGTACATAGATATGCCTTCCACAAAGTTGATTATTGCATATTAATTCTTCCTAAGGACAGTAAGTGTTGGTGGCTTAGCAACAGGCAGTTGGTAGAGAAATGGAGAGTACCACATTAAATTATTGCAGAGAATATTCGAAGTAATCCATTTCAGGGAACTGAGTCTTTTCTAAGTATATGGCCAGATGATAAAAAAAAGAAAAAAAAATTAATCACTGAGATTGGAGAATACGTTTATTTAAACCTAGTGCCTCCCTTAAATTTTATAACCAGCTTTTTGACCCTCACTCATCTGGCTTTCCTTGCTATAGACATGCTTTGCATACCTAGCTTCTAGCCACATCTTCCCTAAGAAAATTTCACTAGGAATCAGTTCCAAAAGAAAATCTTAAGAGATAGAGTATGGATCTGCATGTTGTCAGCTATCTGAAGCAGCAAAAATTCCTGTATGAGAATAAAGTCAGGGAGTCTTGCAGTTTAAGGCACACCTTAAATATTAAAATTTAAATCCTTCAATGCATCCAGCCAAAACAAGAAATTGCAATAGCTACCATCCATCAATGCAAGGTTTTTTTGGTTTGTTTTTCATAATAAGATTGGTTTTAATTAAAGCACTTATAAGGCCGGGCACAGTGGCTCACACCTGTAATCCCAGCACTTTGTGGGGCTGAGGTGGGCAGATCACGAGGTCAGGAGTTCGAGACCAGCCTTACCAACATGGTGAAACCCCATCTCTACTAAAAATACAAAAATTAGCCAGGCATGGTGACACACGCCTGTTAATCCCAGCTACTTAGGAGGCTGAGGCAGGAGAATCGCTTGAACCCGGGAGGCGGAGGTTGCAGTGAGCCAAGATCGCACCACTGCACTTCAGCCTGGGTGACAGAGCGAGACTCCATGTCAAAAAAAAAAAGCACTTATAAAGATGGAGTTGTATTTTGAACTTTGTGCTTTTACTTAAAGCAGTTAGAGTCTTACACAACATGACTGCCATGACTAACCATGAACATTTTCCAGCACCTTAAATAATCCATCATAAACTTGTGCTTGCTGAGTTAACTGGACTACAGGATAGTTGGAGGGAAAATAAGGCAATTGCAAAAGTTACAGTAATAAAAGGTGAATGGCTTCAAAATAAGGCAGAGGACATAATGGCTCATTTTATAATAAAAGCTTTCAGTATAAAATTAATACATTTCCCTTACTTGTATAGATCTTCCTACTTTCCAGACGTGTATTATTGTATATTACATTTGTCATTAGCTCATGGCAACAGATATACGTAGTTTGGGCTAACCCTTTTATACCTCATATGAGCAGTGTTCAAAGGGTTAAAAGCGGAACTCCGAAGGGCAGAGCTTGAAATGAAGCAGGAGGATGCAACCAAGCCACCCCAATAAACACAAAATCTTAGTAAAAGCACTTTGTTTACCAGGCAATACAACTTCAAAACAAATTCCTTAGCAACCCCAACCTCTTCAATCACATTATTACTCCTAATAATCACATTATTACAAGCCCACTTCTAATCATATTATTACTCCTAAGCCTCCTTATATACAAAATCTTAGGCTGGCCAAGCCCAAACACACAGACACATTCATAATGAGCATCTCTGTCCTTAAAAATTGCAAATATGGCCGGGCGCGGTGGCCCAATCCTGTAATCCCAGCACTTTGGGAGGCCGAGACGGGCGGATCACGAGGTCAGGAGATCGAGACCATCCTGGCTAACACGGTGAAACCCCGTCTCTACTATAAAAAAAAAAAAAAAAAACTAGCCAGGCGAGGTGGCGGGCGCCTGTAGTCCCAGCTCCTCGGGAGGCTGAGGCAGGAGAATGGTGTAAACCCGGGAGGCGGAGCTTGCAGTGAGCTGAGATCCGGCCACTGCACTGCAGTCCGGGCGACAGAGCGAGACTCCGCCTCAAAAAAAAAAAAAAAAATTGCAAACATAAAAAACCTCCAAATGATATGTTCCCACTGGAAGAGGCCAAATTCTTTTCTTGTAGATCACCCTTTTCTATTTTTCATTCCTACCTCCCATGCAATATTTCTAGATTCTCACACCATTTGATCATTTCTCTTTTTTGATATTATTATCTATCAGAATTAATGATTTTTTCAAGTCAAATCTACAAAACCATGGATTTGCTTGCCTCTAAGCTATTTATCTCAGTGAGTCAGGCCCATTGCTCCCATTTTTCTGGATTAGCTTTGAAGAAGAATCATCAGCATTTAATAACCTACCTAAATCTGACTAAAGATGCTTTCTTGATCCTATCTCTGGTCCTCCTCCTTTGGCAGTGGGAAGAGCTACCCTATAACTCCTCAGAGTCATGCACAGAGCTGTAAAACCAGCATGGAGCTGATTTTGTGCACTTCTCTGAAGGACCCAAGCAGTAGGATGGGTACTTTTGTTCACCCACCCATAGACACCACAGGACACTTTTTGTTCACCTGCTCACTTCTGCATTGACCAAACTTAAAGATATAAATTCAACAGTATGTAGGGGAAGGTATATTTAATTCTCCCATGCATTTCCTCTGCCGTCTTGCCCGCTGTATGCCTAAATTCCCTGTTTCTACGGCAATGGTTTCTCCTCTAAGTAATCCACTATTAATTATAAGAAACCAGTTTAAGTTTCCAGTAAACTATATTCTGTTTTCTACATTGGCTAAATATTATAATTTCATGCAGGAACTGGGAGGCTAAGTAGTTGTTACCAGTAAGAAGGTCAACTGTGATCTTAGTTCTAGCCTATTTTGGAAGGTGGGATAAAAAATATTTGTGTCACAAATCTCAAATCTTGTCTCCTGTCTTACAACCTTGAAATACATAGTTAATTCCTGCAGGGTCTCAGACATCCTACTGAGTTGCCAAATATTGAGCACCAACCTGGGTCTCCCTTGTCAACACTCAGGACTAGAAAGAGGAGATCTCAAATACCATGGCCTCAGGATTCTGAATGTGGGTCTGAAATCCCTCCTTACTTTGGATTAAAAGCTCGCCTGAGCTACAAACATCTGTTGTCCTAGAATGGATATTTTTATTTAGATATCAACCAATTCAACTTCACTCCTTTATTGATTCAGTCAACAAATCAATAAAATTGACTTCAAAATTGAAATCACTTTTAATTTTCCTCCTGTTCTCTTCCTACCCTGCCCTTTCTTCTTCACACTTGATATCAGTTTTACCCATCTGAAGGAGGAATAAGACTGACTTGTCTTTGAAACATTTGCTTTGTCTCATAACTGCCACATGCTGGGCCTAAAGTGTATGTACCTGGATCTGAAGACAACAAAATACCTAGAGGATCTGCTCTGTGGGTGGGACATGGCAGCTAGAGCTGTGGAGGTCAGGCTGGAATTCCAGGGGATGGTACTATCATGATTCTGATGGGTTCTTCTGATCTGGATTTGGTCAAATCCTAAAAAAACACAAAAATAATCATGTGCCCTGCATCCTTACCTCCTTCTTTCTGCTCAGCACATCAGATAGCATTAATTCTAGCTTCACCATCAGGGCAGAGATGGAGCTCCTAATGGCCTTTCTGTCTTGGTAGGTTATCTGAACATACTATTTTTTGCAGAGTGCAAGATAGGATGACCATATCCTGGTTTGACTGGGGCAAGTCAGGGCTGTGCTTATTGTCCTGGTATGATTTTGAGCAATGCCCTCCTTCCTTCCAACTATTTCAAATAGGATGAAGAGTTGTATATTTAATTCTCACATATCAGGCAGCTCCAAAGTCTAAATTTCAAGGAAGGCATTAACATGGTACTACAGTGTCATCTATTGTAGGACCTGAAGGTGCCTTGCAGGAGGGAAAAAAATGTGGTAGGGCCATGTTCAGTCTTTCCCTACTCAGATATCATACAAATATGTCATGCAGGGATAGCTTTGCTTGCTCACAAAACAATGGCCAGCAGAGCTGTCCATACCAGACAGATTCCTTTGTCTCAAATCAGTCCGTATTTTTAGAACACCTAGTAATTATGTGGATAGAATCTAGTTCTTATCTTCAAGAAGTTTGGTATCTAAGTCTGTACAGGCTAAAGAACTACATCCATTATGGGTTTTTTAAGTTTCACAAACATTTATTAAAAATTGATTCTGTTTTAGTTCATCACATATTGAAAATTTGAAAAAATTAAAGGTCTTTGAAATATCAGATAAACAGAAACCCTCAGGTTCCCCATAATTTATTATATCTTTTTTCTTAAGAAACCACATTATTTTATTTAAGAAATAAATGAAAGGTTTTAGATCATCACTGGTTAAAGTCTACATTTGTTGTTTTCCATTTACACAATAATGTTTTATTTTGTTCTTTTATTTTATTTTATTGACAAATAATTGTATATATGGGGTAAAATGTGATGTTATGATATAGATATAGATATAGAAATAAAATAATAAAATTAAATAGGAGTAAATTGAACCAAGGAGATAAAAAAATCTATATACTTAAAACTGTGAAACATTGATAAAAGAAATTTAAAATGACACAAATAAATGGAAAGATATCCTGTATTCTTGCATTGGAGGAACTGATATTGTTAAAATGTCCATACCACCCAAAGTGATCTATAGATTCAATGCAATTGCTATCAAAATTCCAAGGTCATTCTTCACAGAAATGGAGAAAACAATTCTAACATTCATATAGAACCACAAAGGACCCCAGTTAGCCAAGAAGAACAAATAGCAAAAGCTGGAGGCATCACACTACCTGATTTGAAAATGTACTACAAAGCAATAGTAATTAAAACAGCATCGTGCTAGCATAAAAAGAGACACATCAACCAATGGGATAGAATAGCCCATGAAAAAACCACATCTACAGTCAATTTAATTTTTTACAAAGGTGCCAAGAACACACAATGAGGAAAGAACAGTCTCTTTAATAAATGGTATTGAGAAAACTCGATATCAACATGCAGAAGAATGAAACTAGGCCCTTATCTCATATACAAAAATCATCTCAAAATGGATTAAATTCTTAAATGTAAAACATGAAACTACTAGGAGAAAACATAGAGGGAAAGCTCCATGGCATTGGTCAAGGCAATTGTTTTATCTTTATAATATTAAGTGAGGTTTATTTTTTAAAGCTAGTCTTTTTTTAAAAAAAACAATAACAACAACAGGCCACCTCTTTTGCAGAACCAGGTGAGTGTACCAAATAGATATACCTTGTTTAAAATTAATGTGCCAAATGTCAAAAAGTTAACTGAGGTAAACTTTGCTCAGATGGATCTTGTCTGAGAAATACTGGGTTAGAGATCATAAAGCAACCCATGCCACTACTTAGCTCTGCCTGTGCTTTAGAGTTAGTTCATTGCTGTGAACCTGGGAGTAAATGGACACCAGGCTATGCCTGAGGCAGTGATGCATACTGAGATATACAACTTGCATAATAAAAATGTCCAGCATACAAGTCAAAACTGGAATTGTCTACCACCCAGCTAGTTCAGTAAGGGTCAGAAAATCCTGCTGAGTTCCTTTTCTGAGAATTGAGAGAAGAGTCTCAGAAGCAAAGCTGAATGATTTCTTGCCACACATACTCTGATGCCCTTGTCTTTCAATAGAAACTGTATGTGGTTCCTGGGGAAAAGAATATGGTTCTATATGACAAGTTTTATTTGTTGCATGTTGTAAAATATTATCACTTCTGCAGCTATATTATCAGGACATCATATAGGTATCAAGACAGAATAGGACCAGCTTCTATAAACAGGAAAGAATGCCATTTACCGGTGTCCCTTTGAATGTATTTAGCATATGAAAGTTACTATATGTTACGTACTATATGGGAAAGAAAGCTTTTTTTCTCAAATACCTTTCCATTTTATTGCATTTTTGCATTTTGGTTGACATAATCATTTCTGAGATATATTCACAGAAACAAAAGTTTGACCCCAATATGAAACAGGAAATCAAAACTGCCTAATATTCCATTTGAAAGCATGTGGTGATATAAATCATAACTAGAAACAAAATAAAAATAACGTAAGAGTTAAACAAAACATTTATTTCTCATTTTCCAATCAACGTAAATAGTGACGGTAAATCTTGCACACATAAAAAAAGTATTGGGTTTCCTTTTGCTTCGTGCTTTACTGAGTAGGTGGCAGCTGCCTCTGATTTTCCAAGGCAAGGCTCTAGTTCTTTCACACACTGGTTGTTCACAACCCAAAGCCATAGGTACAGTATTTAGAGAAAGCTTTGTATATGTGACCCGGGAGGCCAAAGTAGATGCCCCTTTATCAATTAAGCCAGACCTTAAAGTTGAAACAGTACTCTGAGGGAACCTAACTAGTCCAAGTCACTAATCCACATGAACAAGTAGAACTTGATCTTTGCTGCCCACGCCCAAGACATATAGTTTTTAATTGCATATTTGGCAGTAATTCTTGGTCAGACGTGATCTCAGAACAATGAGTTGTCACTTGAGCAGTCATATCAGTAAATTTTTTAAAGTTATATAGTTTCATTTCTGAAATTAGATTAGTGGCTTGGATTTAGAACTAAAGGAGAATCAAAATCCTAGAGTTTAAAAGAATTTTAGATGTCTTCTAATTCAGCTAAAACTCAATCAAGATTCCTTTGACAAAAGATTTTCTGAGTAAGCAAAAATAGAATTGCAAATTATAGGTTTATCAAGAATACCAAATATATTCCATGATTATTAAAGTATTCTTTAAAATACTTTATGGGAAGAAAAATGAAAATGAAAAAATAAGAGAAAGGGATTAACCAAAATTAAATTATTTCTTTCAATTTGTATTTGGCCTATGAAAATAATAGTTAATAGTTCATAGTTAAAACAATACTAGCATATGGATTATAAATAGATATGGAAAATTTAACACTGCAAGTAATTGTGCTATTGTTTGACCTCCCCACCTGTTCCTCAAGAAAACCATATGTCATAGTAATCATGTGTCATATACATACACAAAGACGCATAATTTGCTCACTATTTAAACTGTAGCAGAGCCTTTTTGGTCTCTTAGAAAATCTTCAAAAGTATATATCTTTTTTAAAGATCTGTTTTTAAAAATATTATCTTTGTGTCCTCGATTCCCTTTTGTCTTCACCTGAATTGAAAAAAAAAATCTTAAAAGATTTTTTAAGAATCAAATTAAACATAGCAACTTTTGTCTCTATTATAACTCTAGGTCCTAACATGTTAATATAGTCAGGCAAAGAAATATTAGTATCATTCATAAGACAATAATTTTATTAAATATCTGCTCTAAATGCATAAAAAGTAAAAGCAGTGGCCTAGGATATTGTTCTAGACTTTGCTACAAAATACCTGTTTAACTTTAAATTTTTGTTTTCTCATCTGTAAAATGAGAAGAACAGAAGAAATTAAATTTTCCTGTGAGTGATTTTTTGAATACTGACTCCATTATCAAACAAATTAGGAAAATTGGGCATACCATAATTCCCACTGGGTATTTCCAGCTTGTATGAGCATACTAAAGATGCCAGGAAATCTTGAACTTAAAAAATACATTTAACTTTTTAAGAGCAGCATTTCTACAAATGGATTGATTACAAAACCTGCCTTGTTTGCCGCCGCCCTTTTAATAGCACTTAGAATGCTCTGAAGAATACTCTAGGAAAATGCTGATGATAATCTTCAGCCTCCAAAGTATTTGATTCTATCACCAAGACACTGTTCTGCGGGAATAAAGAAGTATAGTATGTAACTAGTAATGGCCTCAAAGAACATACATATTAGTTGTTCATGGAGGACATCTATGCATGAAAACTTACCCCCTAATAAAGGTCTTCTAGACATGTTCTACTGAAGTTCAGAAAGTGAATGTAAACCAAAGCTACAGTATTTAGAGAAAGCTTTGTATGTGTGACCCAGGAGGCCAAAGTAGATACCCCTTTATCAATTAAGCCAGACCTTAAAGTTGAAACAAGTTCCCTACAGTTTGAGGGTTCAGGGCTCAGCTGACGTGGTATTGTCCTAAATTCCTTTAAGAAAAACCACACCTTTGCTAAATTCCTTAACAACAGGAGGAATCGGGCAAATTATCAGAACCTTCTTAACTCTGATTTACATCCCAGACCACTGCAACTTTAATTGAACAGAGGACACACTTTACATTCTTTCCTGATAAGCAACTGCAGGCCTCAAGCCACTTTCAGCCAGCTTAGCAGAGACGGTGCACAAACTGTCTTTGTGTCCTATAGTTTTGATGTAAAGAGCAAAGTCCACCCCATTTTAATGCTAAAACCCCGCCCCAAAGTGAACATGGGATGTATGTTCCATACATTTTTACCTGTTGTCATGTACTAAATTCCTCTCAGAGATATGGATAGCTTTTCCCCAAACTTGCAGAAGCATAAGAGACTTGGAGTTTAAAGGGAGGGACTATTGAAAAGAGAAAAGAGATGAGGGTGCATTAAGATGTTTTTCTTCATGTTTCATCCTGGTACATGTTACCCATTGGAATCAAGATATAACTTGACCACAAGGCCAGAGGACACTTACCCAGGGCCTGATTTTTGTAGGGCAGAGCCTGTATTCTGAGGTACCTATGTTTGTCTGACTCTATTGCGTGATACAGGCCCTGTGAGGCATAAATTTCAACCTGCCTTTTTCCCTCTTCAAAGAGAGAGGACCTTTGGTCCACAGCAGATACTGACTTTGGTTTGCAAACTAATATTGTCAATAATACTCTCCTTTCTACTATGTAGCTGTCCAGGTGGTCTTTTGAATGACAGGTAGAATATTGGACTGAGTTGGTTTACTTCTGAAATCTTCACCCTGAGTTTTGAGTAATAGGGAACAAAACTGATGCAGGGAGGAAGGAAGAAACCAGGTTACTTAGACACCTGAATTTTTCTGTTGATGGCAAGAAGAGAAAGGTGACCATTGGAGGGGAATAGGAATCAAATGCATCTTCTTCCAAGCAGTTATGAGTACAGAGAGTTTTTCTTTTCCTTCTAAAGGTGCATCAGGATATAGGCTCTGCCCCAGTAGAGATCAGGCCATTGGTAAGCATCCCCTGGCTTTGTGGCCAGTTTATATCTTTTTTTTTTTTTTTTTTTTTGAGACAGAGTCTCGCTCTGTCACCCAGGCTGGACTGCAGTGGCATGATCTCGGCTCACTGCAACCTCCGCCTTCCAGATTCAAGTGATTCTTATGCCTCAGTCTCCCTAGTAGCTGGGACTACAGGCACGCTCCACCACGCCCGGCTAATTTTTGTATTTTTAGTGGAGATGGGGTTTCACCATATTGGCCAGGCTGGTCTTGAACTCCTGACCTCGTGATCCGCCCACCTCAGCCTCCCAAAGTGCTGGGATTACAGGTATGCGCCACCACGCCCGGCCGCCAGGTTATATCTTAATTCCAGTGGACAACATGTTATACTAGAATGAAACATGAAAAACAGCAACCTAATGTACCTCCTCTCTTTTCCCTTTTCAGTAGTCCTTTCCTTTAAATTCCTTATGCTGTCCTCGGGGCCACAGGAACCTGAAAGACTAATTCATTCTAATGTATGAAGTTATTTAATTCATATTCGACCATGGGGGAGGTATTTGCATTTTAAAAGGAGAAGAAGGAGCAATGTTTAAACTGAAGGCTGAATCCATAACAATGGCATTTCAGACAGTAGCACTCACCTATGTATATGGCACTGGTGGACAGGTGATGGAAGCCATTAGTGGAGGTAGACAGAAAGTAGTCAGAAGACACAGAGCAAAAACTGATTTTCGAAGAAAGTGAAAAGGGGGAAAAGTACAGCAAAGTCACTAGGTACTTCAGTAGGTGGTCTTGGTATTGTATTAAATTGCTATTCCAAAGCCAAGTGTTCTATTTCTCAAGAAGTAAGCAATTAGGCACCGATTTTTTTGCCTAGATACATTAAACCTACCTAATTTATATACTTACATTTGGGAAGTGTAGTAAATGGTTTCTTTAAGATACGTGTATAATAATTTCACAGAGCATTTCTTTAACAACCAAAAGAAAAGAACACTGATGAAAACAACTAAAAAACCTTATTCTGCATTTTAATTATTTATCATCTAACATAAGGATAAAATATAATAGTTAAAATTTAAGATATATGCCATTGACTGTTTTCAGACTCAGATTCCTGGGCAAATTTTGTAATATGATTTTATTATTGTTGCTCAGCCCCTTCTGCCAGCAGGATCT
>NW_016819410.1:1025738-1045396 GCF_001698545.2 Rhinopithecus bieti | reverse complement strand
AGCAATTAGGCACCGATTTTTTTGCCTAGATACATTAAACCTACCTAATTTATATACTTACATTTGGGAAGTGTAGTAAATGGTTTCTTTAAGATACGTGTATAATAATTTCACAGAGCATTTCTTTAACAACCAAAAAGAAAAGAACACTGATGAAAACAACTAAAAAACCTTATTCTGCATTTTAATTATTTATCATCTAACATAAGGATAAAATATAATAGTTAAAATTTAAGATATATGCCATTGACTGTTTTCAGACTCAGATTCCTGGGCAAATTTTGTAATATGATTTTTATTATTGTTGCTCAGCCCCCTTCTGCCAGCAGGATCTTGCTGAAGGAGGAGTTATAAGCAGAGAAATAAGAGTTCTCTGAGTCAAGGAAACTACAAGTGAGAAATCCTCAGTGATGAGGAGAGGAAGTTCTCCAAAAGTCCATGATAACATCCCATAGAAAAACATAGCTTTAAAAACTCACTAGGCCGGGCGCGGTGGCTCAAGCCTGTAATCCCAGCACTTTGGGAGGCCGAGATGGGCGGATCACGAGGTCAGGAGATCGAGACCATCCTGGCTAACATGGTGAAACCCCGTCTCTACTAAAAAATACAAAAAACTAGCCGGGCGAGGTGGTGGGCGCCTGTAGTCCCAGCTACCCGGGAGGCTGAGGCAGGAGAATGGCGTGAACCTGGGAGGCGGAGCTTGCAGTGAGCTGAGATCCGGCCACTGCACTCCAGCCCGGGCTACAGAGCGAGACTCCGTCTCAAAAAAACAAAAAACAAAAAACAAAAAACAAACAAACAAAAAACTCACTAAGTACAAAAAAAAATTCATTTATATTGGAATGTATTATTCTGATACAAATAAATTTCAGATAAAACTATTCCAGTCAAATAAGACTTTTTCTACCCTTTATTTTTCCTCTTTTCCCACACTAGAATAGCCAAAGGTAGCCTAATGCAGACAAGAAGATAGTAGAAGGCCGGGCGCGGTGGCTCAAGCCTGTAATCCCAGCACTTTGGGAGGCCGAGAAGGGCGGATCACGAGGTCAGGAGATCAAGACTCTCCTGGCTAACCCGGTGAAACCCCGTCTCTACTAAAAAATACAAAAAACTAGCCGGGCGAGGTGGCGGGCGCCTGTAGTCCCAGCTACTCGGGAGGCTGAGGCAGGAGAATGGCGTAAACCCGGAAGGCGGAGTTTGCGGTGAGCTGAGATCCGGCCACTGCACTCCAGGCTGGGCGACAGAGCCAGACTCCGTCTCAAAAAAAAAAAAGAAGATAGTAGAGAAGCCTCTTGTATTCCCCAGTGGATATTTTCCCTTCTGTGCAGAAGCTTATGGAGGGGAGGAAACTGCTTTCTGCTTGCATAGTGAGAAGGCTCACTTTTCAAATTCACGAGTGACACATGCATTGACTTATGCCTGTGAAATGGATAAGAGCACTCCCATGCTCTCATTTTCCCTCCTTCTCCCTTAACCCCATTCTTGCTTTTCTTCTTTTTTTTCCACCCCACAGGGGATTTCTATCATTTCTTTTTTAAAAATCGCCAGGGTTGATGGCAAATGTATTGTGTAAATCAACTAAGTCAACTGATGCCACCAAAAGCAAATGGCAAGAAGACAGCATCAGTAGACTTGAACATGCAAACCTCATTTTAGGTTACTGAGGTTTTTTTTTTTTTTTTTTTTAACTATGACCAAATACATAATGATGACAGTACCATCATCATCAAGCACATGACAGTACATGACTCAGTATTCTGAAGAAAAGGTAATTAAGAGTATTGATACTCTATTACTCTATTAGTAATTAGTAACCATTCGTGTAATTTTTTTTTAAAAGAAAAGAAAACTGAGAGTTTGAGAATGGATTTTTAGTCAAAGAAACTTTGGATACTGGAAATGCCTTGGAGATTAAGCCTCTATTAAATCCTCTTTTTATTATTCAGAGATTATATCACATTTTCCTCTTCACCTACCTAAGTTTCCTGAAACAAGCAGTGGAGGTTCTCTTTGAAAGCTGTAAGTTTAACTTTCTTGTTCAGTTTCTCCTTAATATCGGCAAGAAAAATAATTATATATGTGTATGTGTGTGTGTATATATATATATATATAGAGAGAGAGAGAGAGAGAGAGCAAATAAATTCAAGAATCTTGGTCTCTGTTTCTCCACACCATCTCGACATACTCACTGAACTTTTCAAAGACGATTACAAATCTATTTCATTTTGCATACTTATTTCTGGATTATCCTTGATATCCAGAATTATCTGAGGGAAATTGTCATCTCTCGCAGATCTTCTCTTAACTAAGTAAAAAGTAGGTAACATTTACAAGAACTTCTAAGAGAATTAGAATTCATAAGAAATTTTATAAAAGGTTTTGTCCTACTTTAAAGAAATGGATCAGGTGTTCAGGCACCTGTTGTCAGTTCCGCTAATGCTACCTTCTAGAGTGGCATTGTAAAAGTTCTGGTGTCTTCAGAACTTCAAACAAACACTGTGATAGGCAGATGCCTTAGGAGGACCCTAGTGTTAACTTTTGCTGTGATCACAGCACAGTGGTGCCTCTACCCTCCTCCATGGCTTACTTTGATATTGCTGTTTTCACACTGATGAATCAACAGCAATACTAAGGTGATTTAAGAGTGGTTACTCACACATGAGATCATCCACTGGTGCCCTGCCACATGTTATTAAACTGCCTCTGTTCACAGAATGGTCCAAAAACACTTCTAGCTAGTGTGCTAACACTTGCAACTAGGAGGTAGCTCAAAATGACCAAATCCAGAGATACCACTGAATCATCCTGGGTGCAATATTTAACATCTCTGTGTTTCACAAGGACAAAAGTGATGCCTCTTTCTAGCCCCCAACCTTGTTAATAATTTATATTAAAACTCAGGACTAACATGTAGAGTAGGAACCATTCCTACTTACCAAGCCTGGCTGGTAGATAGTAAATTGGTAAACCGCTTTGGAAATCTGTGTGGTATTATCTATTAAAGATGAACATTTACACCAAGAGTCATGTACAAAAATGTTCATGGTAGGGTTATTTGTAATAACCCCAAAATGGAAATATAGTCAAGCAACATCGTCATTGCTTAACAACAGGAATAGAGTCTGAGAAATTCATCGCTGGGAGATTTCATCATTGTACAAACATCACTGACAGTACTTACACAAATCTAGATGGTATAGCCTACTACACACCGAAGCTGCGTGGCATTGTCTATTGCTTCTAGACTACAAACCTATACAACACATTGCTGTTCTAAATACTATAGGCAATTGAAACACAATGGTAAGTATTTGTGTAGCTAACCATATCTAAACATAGAAAAGGTACAATAAAAATATGGAGTTATGAGCTTACGGGACCACTGTCAAATATGTGACCCATGATTGACCAAAACTCTTATGTGGTACATGGTTGTAACTCAAGTGTTCATCAACAGTAAAATGGGGCTTTTAGTGTGACATATTCATTCAATGGAATAATGAAAGCAATGATAAAGAAAGAACTATGACTATTTGCAGCCACTCAACGATAAACATATTGAGTGAAGGAATCTGCACACACAAAAATTAAAACCTGAAGATCCTATTTGTTAAAAAATCAAAAATAGATAAAACTAATCTGTGCTAGTGGGAGCCAAGATAATGGTTTCTTTTGGGAAGGAGAGAAGGAGGAATGATTGGGAAGGGGATGAAGGGGCTTCAGAGTGCTGGCGAAGTTTTCTATCTGGAAGATGGTGACATGGGTAGATTCACATTGCGATATTTCACCAAGCTGTACATATCAGATTTGTGCATTCTTCTCTGCCTAGTGTTATGTTTTAATTAGAAATGTTATTTTTTACAAAAGAAAATAGGATGATGAATGAAGAACTATGAAATATCTTAAGTGTCTCAGGAAAAAGTAGCAGATGGTTCAATAAAATTCTTTCTATGTTATTAATCCTGGCTTATAAGAGTCCTCTTAAATTATTTTATTAGGTAAAGGAAACATAACTTAGCAGTTTTTACTTTGTTGATTTTCACCTTTCAGCTGAGTACAGCTAGAGTTAGCTGAGCTCAGCAATTAAGGAAGTGAATTTTGAGGGGGCCACATAATTCCTTCTGACCTCCCCCTTGACAAGGTTACACTGACAACTGGAGGTGATATGTAACTGGGAAAGCAACCTGAGTGCTCCTTTAGGAAGCTCCATGGTAGGGTGGAAAAAATGTGGAATTTGGAGCCAGAAGGAACTGAGCTGGAATTTTAGCTCTGCCACACACAAGTTGTATAATCCTGAGCAAGTCACTTTCTGTTTCTTCACCTTAAAGGGGGATAATAATGCCCATTTTAATGGGACAATAATATATACATAAGTATGCATGCATGTATATATATCAGCACCATATAATATTCAGTGAATGGTAACTATTATTATGAATAGAATTACCTAACTTATTTGTTAACAATGTAAATAAACTGAACAAACATAAAATGCCAATTTTTAAAAATTCTGCACTAATTTTATTATATTTTCTTATTCAGTATGTTAATAAACATTTGCAACATACTCGTTTCAAACTTGCAAACATACCATGAGGTTATCCTAATTTGAACTCATGTAAAAATGTGGCATCATATTTTTATAAAATTTCCAGGGGTGACAGATTCATTTTTTTAAACGTTTATTTTAAGTTCAAGGGTACATGTACAGGTTTGTTCTATAGGTAAACTTGTGTCATGGGGGTTTGTTGTGCAGATTATTTCATCACCCAGGTATTAAGCCTAGTACCCATTAGTTATTTTTCCTGATCCTCTCCCTCCTCCCAACCTCTACCCTCTGAGGGGCCCTTGTGTGTGTTGTTCCTCTCCATGGTCCATGTGTTCTCATCATTTAGCTCCCACTTTTAAGTGAGAACATGCAGTATTTGGTTCTCTGTTCCTCTGTTAGTTTGCTAAGGATCATGGCCTCCAGCTCCATCATGTTCCTGCAAAGGACATGATCTCGCTCTTTTTTTATGGCTGCATAGTATTCCGTGGTGTATATGTACCACATTTTCTTCATCCAGTCTATAACTGATGGGCATTTAGGTTGATTCCATGTCTTTGCTATTGTGAATAGTGCTACAATAAATATATACATGCGTGTGTCTTTATAATAGAATGATTTATATTTCTTGGGGTATATACCCAGTAATGGGCTTGCTGAGTCAAATAGTATTTCTGTCTTTAGGTCTTTGAGGAATCACCACACTGTTTTCCACAATGGTTAAACTAGTTTACACTCCCACCAACAGTGTGTAAGCATTCCTTCTTCTCTACAACCTCGCCAGCATCTGTTATTTTTTTACTTTTTAATAGTAGCCATTCTAAGTGGTGTGAGATGGTATCTCATTGTGGTTTTGATTTGCATTTCTCTAATAATCAGTGATATTGGGCTTTTTTTCCATATGACTTTTGGCTGCATGAATGTCTTCTTTTGAGAAGTGTCTGTTCATGTCCTTTGCCCACTTTTTAATGGGGTTGTTTCTTCCTTGTAAATTTAAGTTCCTTATAGATGTGGGATATTGGATCTTTGTCAGATGCATAGTTTGCAAAAATTTTCTCCCATTCTATAGGTTGTCTGTTTACTCTGTTTATAGTTTCCTTTGCTATGCAGAAGCTCTTTAGTTTGTCAGTTCTTGCCTTTGTCACAATTGTGTGGCATCTTCATCATGAAATCTTTGCCTATGCCAATGTCCTGAATGATATTGCCTAGGTTGTCTTCAGGGCTTTTATAGTTTTTGTTTTTACATAGTTTTACATTTAAGTCTTGAATCCATCTTGAGTTAATTTTTGTATATTGTGTAAGGAAGGGGTCCAGTTTCAATCTTCGGAAAATGGTGGTTCTCTTTAGTCCCCAAGAACTTTATTACATGTTCAAATGTTCTAAGATCGCAGCCTTACAGCCCAGCAAATAACTGGTCTACCTCAAAATGTATGAAGCTAGCAATTTCTGTGGCCCCAGATACTTTTTACAGCACCTGAGCTAACTATTATGCCATTACGCCCTCAAGGTTTTCCTGGAACCACAGTATAACTAATGTCCCCACTAAGAGGACTTCAGACCCCTTCAATGACTTTCATTTTTATCATAGAATGCCTCTAAGAAAGGGTAAAGTGGAGAAAAGGAGCCAGGGCCTGAGCTGTAGAAGGGACAAAAAAAAAGAAAGAAAGCATGATTGTCAACATAAACAGGGACAAGGGAAAAAATATATAATTCCTGCAGAGTCATATAATCCATGTTAAGGAACACTTAGAACAGGAATTTTGTGTATGATGTGTTACAGATAGAGCTTGGGTATCAACTGTATGACCATCAGTGTACAGCTTAAGTGTTAATATCCTAAAGCCTTAGTTTCTTATCTATAAAATGGATATAATTAGATCTATTACATTGTCTTCGAAAAAAAGAATTTATTTTTTAAAAATATTTTAGTAGTGTCTCTGATTTTTGTCTTCTTACATCTTCAAAAAAAATACACGCATCTGAAACCATTTACAGGGGTTGGAGGATTGAGGAATTAATATAGACTACTTTCCGTCTCATAGGTCCAATATACACTCAAAGTTATGTCTGTTATCTTATGAGCTTTGAATTCTATTCAGATATTTACAGATTGAAGAGACTTCAAGAGCATACTCTGGTCTAGTAGCCAGCAGGGCAAATAATTATTGTCCCCATGTTCGTTGTCTCTGAAACTTTCTCCAAAAATTCTTTTGAGCTCAAAGTATTGGTACTGACGTAATTTAATTAAGCACGCGTGAAATTCCAGTGTTCCAAAACCTGAAATTGACGTAATTAAAGTGAAATGCAGAATATGCACCTCTGATACCATTTTTTAATGTTACACTCCATCACTCCTGCTTAATATCAAATCACAGGAGGTATTTTCATCTGTTAATTACATTTTACACACCCTTAATCATTAGCCTCAAAGCAATTAAATTTGAGAAAAAAAATTACTGAGGCAAGGAGTAAGATTCAAAATAATCAAGTTCACTGAAGTTGTTTTCACTCAACGATGTCTCTAGCAGATAAATCACCATTCACAATTTCATTCTACTCTAGCCATTTCACTCTCAAAATTCTCTGATTAAAACTAAAGGTTCTAGAGATATATTTTTATTTTTAGAATATTTGTGAAAATCCAGAAAAAAAGAAAGCTGCTNAAAGTGAAATGCAGAATATGCACCTCTGATACCATTTTTTAATGTTACACTCCATCACTCCTGCTTAATATCAAATCACAGGAGGTATTTTTCATCTGTTAATTACATTTTACACACCCTTAATCATTAGCCTCAAAGCAATTAAATTTGAGAAAAAAAATTACTGAGGCAAGGAGTAAGATTCAAAATAATCAAGTTCACTGAAGTTGTTTTCACTCAACGATGTCTCTAGCAGATAAATCACCATTCACAATTTCATTCTACTCTAGCCATTTCACTCTCAAAAATTCTCTGATTAAAAACTAAAGGTTCTAGAGATATATTTTTATTTTTAGAATATTTGTGAAAATCCAGAAAAAAAGAAAGCTGCTTATTTCTTTTCTTTTTCTTTCTTTCTTTCTTTTTTTTTTTAGAGAGAGTCTTGCTCTTGTCTCCCAGGCTGGAGTGCAATGGGGTGATCTCGGCTCACTGCAACCTCTGCCTCCCAGGTTCAAGCAATTCTCCTCCCTAGCCTCCTGAGTAGCTGGGATTACAGACATGCACCACCATGCTGGGATAATATTTGTATTTTTAGTAGAGACAGGGTTTCACCATGTTGGCCGGGCTGGTCTTGAACTCCTGACCTCATGATTTGCCCTCCTCAGCCTCCCAAAGTGCTGGGATTACAGGTGTGAGCCACTGCGCTCAGACTTAGAAAGCTGATTATTTCTAATACTTTGTTACAGAAATTATTATTCTTTTGGTAGAACATATGTTATTAACAAATACTAAAAATAAAATCAATAATTTGTCAATTTTCATTATCTTTCATCCACTATCTTTCATCCATGGTGTTTTGCTAACCACATAGTATTCTTGGCAGTTTTATGCCTTAAGTATTCACAATAGACTTAGAGTTGATAGTTGACATAGGTAACCTAAGAATCTGAGTTCTCGTCAGTAAAAAAATCTCCCTATGATATTTGTGAATATTAGGTCAAATCATATGAAATTGACATTTTTATAAGTTAAAAATGGTCAAATCTGAGAAATTTCATATAACGCAACCAAATATCTGAAGAGTTCTAAATACAGGTATCTTGGTGTGCCTGGAAATACCTTTGGGTTTTTTCTCCATTAACTTGATGTGAATACATATTTTGGAATTATCTTCTGGTCAAGGTCTCATCTGTTTGTCATTCTCTGTTTTTTTCCCTATCCACTTACTCTTTTATCCTTTGAGTAGATAGCTTCTATTCCATTGACCCAAAAGAAATTCTTTTCCAAAATTACTGATGTTCATTCAAGAAATCGAACACTGGTCACTCTCTCCTTTAAAATCATTCCTTCTTGGTTTCCATGTTACTGTGTTACTTGTTTCTTGATTTATCTCTCTAAATTTTTCTCCTCTTCTATTTGCCACCTAAATGAGGGCATTCTATTTGTCTCCATCTTCTATCATTTTTCTTGGCCAATAGACTTATACTGTCACAACAATCTCCTTCACAGTTAGTAAATGAGCTCCCTTTCTGCTCTCTGGCTACCAGAACATTCATACACAACTGTGCTCTTACTTGTTACTGTAACCATCCTCTCTCCTTTCTGTTTACTTAATAAAAGGCATCCCTCTTCCTCAACTCTTAACCCCTCCATGTGCTACCACATGCCTTCCCCATCCCAGGGACCCTGCTCCACTACAGCATTGCTTCTACACCCTTACCCCTTCCTATAGTTTCTGTCCCCCCAACGTATAAACTTTTCTCTCATGACATAAAGAAAAAATGTCTCATGATTCTATGTCATTTTCTAGTTACGGTCCTATCTTTTTTCATTCATAAACAAGTTTAAATATTTTAATTCTTTTTTATCTTCACCTCTTAAAACTTTTATGACGTTTTGTCATAAGTTGGGCACACCCAGAAACAGGCTCTAATTAGAATTTGATGGGAGTAGTTTACTTGGGGATAATCTTTGCTAGGAGAAAAGGAAGTGAGTCAAGGTAGGAAAAAAGTCAATAGAGAATGTGTTTATCTTAGGTTACTATTGTGGTAAACTGGGATTTGAATCTCATTTGGCATCTTTGGGAAACTGTAGAACATATCTTAAGGGTATTTTCTCCTTGGAAGAGGAATACTGGGGTACTTACCAATCAACTCACATCTTAAATCACTGTGGGCTGTTCCTGCAGGCATTAACTCTGGCACATCTGCCCAGCTCCAAGACAAGGCTGGGCTCTTGCTAATGAGAAGCCCTCATATAAAGTAGCAGGTGCTTTCAGTAGGATGCCATTGGCAAGGTTGGAAATAGTGAATGCCAAAGAAATATGGGAGGGGCACCAACTGTGTCTGTTACACCCATTGTAATTAGCTTCCTGCTTTCAGTACTTCACCTTTCTGGTGGAGAGCCAGTGATCTCATAATTGCCACACTTAACGAAATCTCTTTTGTCCTCACCCTCCTTGACCTTTCTCTATGCAGCATTTGGCTTCCAGTCCTTATCTCCCTTGATATTCCCTCTTCCTTGGCTTCTCTTTCTTGTTGCTTCTACCTCTGTAACAGTTTTGCTTCCTTTTCAGCCTTCCATTTCCAAGTGCTGATGCTTTTGCAGTGCTCTGCTTTGGCTTTCTCATTCTATACACGATTCCTGAGACATTCCTCCCAATTTTATGACTCCTCCAACCACCAGCATGATGATGACTTCTGAATCTGTATTTCTAGCCTGGACCCCTCCTGTAGTCACAGCCTTATATCAGATCACGTTCCATGTTTCCATTTCCTATGGTGCCAGAACATGTCAACCAGAATGTCACAGATGTACTCAAACCCACATTCACAAAACAGAGTATTATCTGTCTTTAACACATGTTCTACCTCCTATATTCCTTCTAACAAAATGGATCATCAGCTAACCAGTAACGCAATAGAAAATCTGGAAGTCATTTCAGCCTTTGTAATTTTCCTCATTCTTCACATTTAACTGATGACCAAGTCTTGTTAATTGTATCTGCTTAACACTCTCCAGTTTGTTCACACCTGCTCTTTCTTGTCACACAATCTCTGCTTCATCACTCGGCTTCTAATCTCACCTTATCACTCGGTAACCTTCACCCTGCTGTTAGAATTGTGTTTCAAAACACGAATCTGACCAAATGCTTACTGGAAAAGTTCAAATTATTTCCCGTAACACGAAGAGTCTCCGTGAGCTGGCCCTCATCTGCATTTCTAGCCTTAGACACCACTTCCTCTCCCCACCTACTCTACACCCCAGCCACTGTAATTTCCAAATTGTTCCATAAAGTTCCAAATCTCTATAGATTTAATTAAAACTTATGTATAACATGCAGAGTGTCATGTAGTCTATGAAATTTACAAATATTTTATTATTTAATCCAGATAACAACCCTATGTATGTATTATTATCCTCATTTTATAGATGAGGGAACTGAGGCCCAGAGAGGTTAAGTGATTCAACCAACATTACACATCTAGTAAGTGGCAGAGCCAGGATCCAGGCAGTCTGGCTCCAGAGTCGTTACTCTTCACCACCCTGCCACAACAAACTGGATTTGTTAATGTCATTTCTCTCTGTCTGGAAAATCCTCATCCTCCCCACATTTCCAGTGAGTCTTTCTCTATCAAACCTTTCTTGATCCTTCATTTCTTTGGTAGTCTTGACCTCTCTCTCTCCTTTGAACCCCTCTAGAGTACAGATACACTTAACGCTTATTTCCATATGTGTCTCCCTTTAGTATACACTCCTGGATGGTCACTCCCTTATTTGTTCCTATAGTTTTCTCTGACCCTAAACGTTGTACCTAAGCTTAAACCTTTGATCTCCTTTTCTCTCTACACTGACTCTCTTGAGATCAGCAAGAGATAAATGGTTTCAGGCTGCAAACATCATATGTACAGGACAACGTTTGCATTTGGATTTCCCACTCAGAATTCTCTCCCGAACTCCAGACTCATATAAAACAGGCTTCTCTAACTTCACTGGATTGTCTAATGAGTATTGCACAATTAACATGTTTAAAACTACTCTCATTCTTTACTTCTCACAAACTCCATCTCAACCTTCTTCATCTTCAGTCAGTTATAACACCATTCTCGTAATTACTCAGGGTAAATAATGTTGGAATCATCTTTTATTCTTTTTTTCTTATGCTCCACAATCAATCTACAAGTTGTGTTTGAAGGGGTGGCCTGCCCCTCCACACCTGTGGGCGTTTCTCGTTAGGTGGAACGAGAGACTTGAGAAAAGAAATGAGACACAGAGACAAAGTATAGAGAAAGAAAAGTGGGCCCAGGGGACCGGCGCTCAGCATACAGAGGACCCACGCTGGCACCGGTCTCTGAGTTCCCTCAGTACTTATTGATCATTATCTTTACCATTGTGGAAAAGCGGAAGTGGCAGGATGATAGGATCATAGTGGGGAGAAGGTCAGCAGTAAGACATATGAATAAAGATCTCTGTGACATGAATAAGTTTAAGGAAAACTGCTGTGCCTTGATATGCATATGTAAACATCTCCATAAACCGTTTTAGTGCATAAAGAGCAGCACTGCTGCTAGCAAGTCCCACCTTCAGCCCTAAGGCGGTTTTCTCCTTTCTCATTAAATAGAACATACAATCAGGTTTTACACCGAGATGTTCCATTGGCCNGTTAGTAAATGAGCTCCCTTTCTGCTCTCTGGCTACCAGAACATTCATACACAACTGTGCTCTTACTTGTTACTGTAACCATCCTCTCTCCTTTCTGTTTACTTAATAAAAAGGCATCCCTCTTCCTCAACTCTTAACCCCTCCATGTGCTACCACATGCCTTCCCCCATCCCAGGGACCCTGCTCCACTACAGCATTGCTTCTACACCCTTACCCCTTCCTATAGTTTCTGTCCCCCCAACGTATAAACTTTTCTCTCATGACATAAAGAAAAAATGTCTCATGATTCTATGTCATTTTCTAGTTACGGTCCTATCTTTTTTCATTCATAAACAAGTTTAAATATTTTAATTCTTTTTTATCTTCACCTCTTAAAACTTTTATGACGTTTTGTCATAAGTTGGGCACACCCAGAAACAGGCTCTAATTAGAATTTGATGGGAGTAGTTTACTTGGGGGATAATCTTTGCTAGGAGAAAAGGAAGTGAGTCAAGGTAGGAAAAAAGTCAATAGAGAATGTGTTTATCTTAGGTTACTATTGTGGTAAACTGGGATTTGAATCTCATTTGGCATCTTTGGGAAACTGTAGAACATATCTTAAGGGTATTTTCTCCTTGGAAGAGGAATACTGGGGTACTTACCAATCAACTCACATCTTAAATCACTGTGGGCTGTTCCTGCAGGCATTAACTCTGGCACATCTGCCCAGCTCCAAGACAAGGCTGGGCTCTTGCTAATGAGAAGCCCTCATATAAAGTAGCAGGTGCTTTCAGTAGGATGCCATTGGCAAGGTTGGAAATAGTGAATGCCAAAGAAATATGGGAGGGGCACCAACTGTGTCTGTTACACCCATTGTAATTAGCTTCCTGCTTTCAGTACTTCACCTTTCTGGTGGAGAGCCAGTGATCTCATAATTGCCACACTTAACGAAATCTCTTTTGTCCTCACCCTCCTTGACCTTTCTCTATGCAGCATTTGGCTTCCAGTCCTTATCTCCCTTGATATTCCCTCTTCCTTGGCTTCTCTTTCTTGTTGCTTCTACCTCTGTAACAGTTTTGCTTCCTTTTCAGCCTTCCATTTCCAAGTGCTGATGCTTTTGCAGTGCTCTGCTTTGGCTTTCTCATTCTATACACGATTCCTGAGACATTCCTCCCAATTTTATGACTCCTCCAACCACCAGCATGATGATGACTTCTGAATCTGTATTTCTAGCCTGGACCCCCTCCTGTAGTCACAGCCTTATATCAGATCACGTTCCATGTTTCCATTTCCTATGGTGCCAGAACATGTCAACCAGAATGTCACAGATGTACTCAAACCCACATTCACAAAACAGAGTATTATCTGTCTTTAACACATGTTCTACCTCCTATATTCCTTCTAACAAAATGGATCATCAGCTAACCAGTAACGCAATAGAAAATCTGGAAGTCATTTCAGCCTTTGTAATTTTCCTCATTCTTCACATTTAACTGATGACCAAGTCTTGTTAATTGTATCTGCTTAACACTCTCCAGTTTGTTCACACCTGCTCTTTCTTGTCACACAATCTCTGCTTCATCACTCGGCTTCTAATCTCACCTTATCACTCGGTAACCTTCACCCTGCTGTTAGAATTGTGTTTCAAAAACACGAATCTGACCAAATGCTTACTGGAAAAGTTCAAATTATTTCCCGTAACACGAAGAGTCTCCGTGAGCTGGCCCTCATCTGCATTTCTAGCCTTAGACACCACTTCCTCTCCCCACCTACTCTACACCCCAGCCACTGTAATTTCCAAATTGTTCCATAAAGTTCCAAATCTCTATAGATTTAATTAAAACTTATGTATAACATGCAGAGTGTCATGTAGTCTATGAAATTTACAAATATTTTATTATTTAATCCAGATAACAACCCTATGTATGTATTATTATCCTCATTTTATAGATGAGGGAACTGAGGCCCAGAGAGGTTAAGTGATTCAACCAACATTACACATCTAGTAAGTGGCAGAGCCAGGATCCAGGCAGTCTGGCTCCAGAGTCGTTACTCTTCACCACCCTGCCACAACAAACTGGATTTGTTAATGTCATTTCTCTCTGTCTGGAAAATCCTCATCCTCCCCACATTTCCAGTGAGTCTTTCTCTATCAAACCTTTCTTGATCCTTCATTTCTTTGGTAGTCTTGACCTCTCTCTCTCCTTTGAACCCCTCTAGAGTACAGATACACTTAACGCTTATTTCCATATGTGTCTCCCTTTAGTATACACTCCTGGATGGTCACTCCCTTATTTGTTCCTATAGTTTTCTCTGACCCTAAACGTTGTACCTAAGCTTAAACCTTTGATCTCCTTTTCTCTCTACACTGACTCTCTTGAGATCAGCAAGAGATAAATGGTTTCAGGCTGCAAACATCATATGTACAGGACAACGTTTGCATTTGGATTTCCCACTCAGAATTCTCTCCCGAACTCCAGACTCATATAAAACAGGCTTCTCTAACTTCACTGGATTGTCTAATGAGTATTGCACAATTAACATGTTTAAAACTACTCTCATTCTTTACTTCTCACAAACTCCATCTCAACCTTCTTCATCTTCAGTCAGTTATAACACCATTCTCGTAATTACTCAGGGTAAATAATGTTGGAATCATCTTTTATTCTTTTTTTCTTATGCTCCACAATCAATCTACAAGTTGTGTTTGAAGGGGTGGCCTGCCCCTCCACACCTGTGGGCGTTTCTCGTTAGGTGGAACGAGAGACTTGAGAAAAGAAATGAGACACAGAGACAAAGTATAGAGAAAGAAAAAGTGGGCCCAGGGGACCGGCGCTCAGCATACAGAGGACCCACGCTGGCACCGGTCTCTGAGTTCCCTCAGTACTTATTGATCATTATCTTTACCATTGTGGAAAAGCGGAAGTGGCAGGATGATAGGATCATAGTGGGGAGAAGGTCAGCAGTAAGACATATGAATAAAGATCTCTGTGACATGAATAAGTTTAAGGAAAACTGCTGTGCCTTGATATGCATATGTAAACATCTCCATAAACCGTTTTAGTGCATAAAGAGCAGCACTGCTGCTAGCAAGTCCCACCTTCAGCCCTAAGGCGGTTTTCTCCTTTCTCATTAAATAGAACATACAATCAGGTTTTACACCGAGATGTTCCATTGGCCAGGGATGGGCAGGAGACAGATGCTTTTCTCTATCTCAACTGCCAAGAGGCCTTCTTTCCTCTTATTCTAGTCCTCCTCAGCACAGACCCTTCACGTGTGTCAGGCTGGGGGACAATCAGGTCTTTCCCTTCCCACGAGGCCACATTTCAGACTATCACATGGGAAGAAAACTTGGACAATACCTAGCTTTCCTAGGCAGAGGTCCCTGCAACCTTCCCAGTGTATGTGTCCCTGGGTACTGAGATTAAGAGAATGGTGATGACTTTTAACCAGCAAGCTGCCTTCAGGCACTTGTTTAACAAAGCACACCCTGCACAGCCCCAAATCCGTTAAACCTTGAGTCACCACAGCACATGTCTTTTGCAAAGACAGGGCTGGGGGTAGAGTTACAGATTAACAGCATCTCAAATACAGAACAAAATGGAGTCTCTTATGTCTACCTCTTTCTATATAGACACAGTAACAGTCTGATCTCTCTTTTCCCCACAGTGTTGGCTCTACTTTCAACATATGCCCAGAATACAACCAATGCTGTCCACCTCACTGCTATCATCCTGGTCCCAACCACCATCATTTCTTGTCTGGATTAGCTGGATTAGCCTCTCAACTGCTTCTGCTCTTTCCCTTTTAATTATCATTTCCAACAGAAGCCTAGCTGATACTACTAGAACTTAAGTCACGTCATATCACTCCTCCACGAAAATCATCTCAGCAGCCTAAAATGCCTACAGGAGCTGGTCTCTGCTACCTCCCTGACATTACATCCTTCTACTCTACCTTTGCTGCAGAAACACCTGCCTTCTAACCATTCCTCCAATGCTCCAGGCATGTTCCTACCCTTGGGCCTTTGCACTTAGTGTTCATACTGCTGCTTTCCTCTCTGCCTGGAACATTTGTTTCCCTGATACCTTTGCTTCTTTACCTGCTCTGGTCTTTGTTCAAATGTCACTTTCTTGGTGAGGACTTCCCTAACTACTTCATTTAAAATTGAAAGTACTTAACCCTAACATTTTCTATCCCACCTTCTGGCTTTCCTTTTCTACATATCACCATCTAATAGCATGTATTTTACTTATTAATTTTATTTTCGGTCTACCCCCACTAGGATCTAAGTTTCATCTAAGTTCCCTGTTCCATTCCCAGCACCAAACAATGCCTACTGTATAAGTACTCAACAAATGTTGGCGCTTATTATACTCAGCCTGTAACCCAGTGCCTAGAACACTCAAGTCTTTGATAAATCCTTGTTGAACATATCAGTAAATTTGTAATTGAATATATCATCTTTTAAATCATCTAAACTATCCTAAGATCTCTATAAAGATAATTCCAATCTCTATTTCCATTCTAAACCTCTCATCTAAGACTTAAAGTTGCAATGCCAACAGCCTCTTGTTTAGCTTGTCCTAAATGATGTTCTAGCACTTCCAATTCAGTTTAAAATGAAACTCATCTTTTCCAACTCAATTAGTTTTCCTCCCAAACTCAATTAGCTTTCTGATTCTTTTATTAATGTTCAAGATACCATCTCTCTTTCATCAGCCATTTTTGTTTCACTGACCTCTATATCCAAACAATTATCAAACTCTAAGATTCTACCTATGTGATGTTTCTCTAGTTTGTCTTTCTTTCATTCACACTGATAATGCCTTCATTAGACTTCAACTACCTCTTTTAATCTGTCAGTTCAATCAGTCATTTGGTTCTCCATCCATCTCTTCCTACATCTGCAAACATTACTGAGTACTCACTGCCCTGGGTACTCTGCCTAGTATTGTGCAGAATGTGCCAGGAAATGGTTTCTTTGATCAGAAGAAATGTCAGTTGGTAGGCCAAATTGATACAGTATATTCTGTTTCAATCCTTTAACTATATTATTGACATTAGTTTGTGTGACTGGAAAAGCAAAGCCAAATCCTGAATCCATGCCGGTCAAAACCCATTTAAATCTTCCCAGTGCTAACGGCAGCAGCCTAATACAGTCTACTTGTCATCTGTGTGCTGGTTCTTCACCTCTGGGAATATGTTCCATTGCATTTTGTAAACATTGTCTCTCCTGCTGACAAATTGGACAATTATGGTTAACGGTTTGTATTCCTTCTGGTGCTACCAGTAAGGGACATCATTCAGCTCAGCATTACATGGCTTGCTTCCTCCTATCATATCACATACCCAAATAGCCACTTCTAGCAAATGCACTGAAGCATCTACCTGTTGGTCTGTTTCTCTTAGATCCTGGAAAGGGATTGTTCTGTCTTATTAGATTGATTCTCATGATTATGTTAACACCCCCTCTCCCAAAACCTTACATTTAGTGAGAAAAGTAGGTATGAGGTAGCTTCAACCTCATTTGAACATGTAAGGAAGTCTGTGAATGTTGACAGTAATCAAATCTAATTGCTTAAAGGTGTCAGTCATTTTGAACATATAGCTGTTTTGGCACTGGAAAGGACTGTATCGAACATGGACAGTAGAAACTATACATCCAAACAATAACATTTTACTCAAGGATAAGGCGAGAAGCCATTGCTTCATTAATTCAGCCAATGTGAAAATGCCCCTATCCTGAAGGATTAATATTGTAACACTAGCTCCCTCTGTTGCTCATTTCAGAAATGACATGGCATTTGGAGCTATTTTGTGCAGCCATGAAAATAGACGTCTCCAAAAGTAACATATTAAACAATATTAAATCAATGGAGACATATTTTAAATTTTATGTCTTTAAAACCACCACACTGAAGATACAAGGGAAAAATAAATAACGTGGCATTTAGTGGCAATTTCATACAGTGTCTCCTTCCCTTTTGATTATTATGATAACCAACATATATTGTGTTTAGGAGAATCAGTGATAATAGAATGTAACATGAACATATAATTTCAGGCTCTCTGAAGACAGTGGTTGTCAAGTTTCAGTTAGCATAAGGATAATGTGGACAAGTGGCTCTCAAGCTTTGCCATGCATCAGAATTACCTGGAGGTCTCAATAAGGCATGGATTGCTGGATCCCATCCACAGAGTTTCTGAACCAGTAGATCTGTGTTGGAGCTGAGAAGGTACATTCCTCGTACTCTAGAACCTCTATTCTGGAGCATTACGACTCAGATCTGATCTGCAAGACGGCAGCATGAGCTTCACCTGGGAATCTATAAAGACAGAATCTTAGGCCTATTCCAGATTTTACTGAATTAGAGTCATGTGTTTAAAATCATTCCCAGGTGATTTGTATCCACAATACAGCTTGAGAGGTATTTGCTTAGAGAAGGGGTGCAAACTTTTTGGTAAAAGGCCAAACAATAAATAGTCTAAGTTTTACAGGCTGTACCATCTCTGTCACAAATACTCAACTCTGCCATTGTAGCTCAAAAGCAGCCATAGACTGTGAGTGTGTTCCAATGAAACTTTATTTACAAAAACAGGGAGTGGGCCATTTTTCCTCCTCTGGCTTCTGGTTTAGATTGTGTGTGTTTATGTGTATTGTTATTTTGTTTCATTGTAACCTTGCTTCACCACCCTTAATCTCTGCTTCAGCAGTTCTGGAGTTGAACCTATCCTTTGTATTTTTAACAAGCATCCTGGAAAAATTTGATTCAGGTGGTCAGCAAACCACGCTGTGAGAAACAATTTAAGCCACTGTTTTGCTTGGCAATATCTAATTGTTTTATTATTTATATTCTTCTGCTACATGACTCATAAAAAGAAAAAATTAAAATCTTTGATCTATTCTTCTTTTCAGTAACACCTTCCATGTTCTTCCAAATGTTTTCCACTCTCACTTTGGGCTGATACTAATGTTTGTGTTTTCCTCAACAGAAAATTGAGTGCCACAATGAAACTTGGCTCCCGTAAGGAAAAAGGACAAATTGCATACACATTTAAGCTGAAAACTCATTACCGAAGAAAATTAGAAGCAATGAGAACTGCAAATCTTTCTTCTTTATTACGTCTCTAATTTTTTCAAAACAAAGCTCAACTACTCTAACGAAACTATTCAGGGAATAGTTTTATGATTAAAGAAAAAAAAGTGTTGTGCATTTACTTTCTCTTAGTTCTATATTATGCAGACAAAGTAAAAGAGAAAACAAAGGCAGCTGTGAAATGAACTTTTTTCTCATTCGCTAACTGGCTAGTTGTTCCTTTTGTAAAAGTAAGATTTGAATTTACCTTTTCATCCCAATCTCCCAGTCCCTTTCACCAACTCTCCTTTCCTGCAAAGGCACTAGTTCTAAAATAAGTCAATGAATTTTCTGCTGCCATTCTTTTAATTTACCTTTAAAAGTTCTGGGAAACAATATATGGAAAGAAATTTAATTGCTAGTGAACAGAGATGAAAATTATAAATGTTACGTTGTAAATATATTGTTTAAAATGTATTTTTTTTAAGTGTGTAAAACGATACCTAAATTTTCTTAGCCATATTTCCCACGTTCTTTAAAGAGTAGTTTTAAATTGTGAGGTTCTTGGGGTATTTTATTATTTTTTTAAAACAATTCATTCCTAATAATTAAAACAATACTGCTTATTATTAAACTTTAGAAAAGACAGATAAACAACAAAGGAAATCATGCATAACACCATTACATATAAAACTTTACTAAGTGTAAAAATAATTTGAGGTGAAATTCATGTTGAATTTACCTTTTTTT
>NW_016819410.1:996955-1025664 GCF_001698545.2 Rhinopithecus bieti | reverse complement strand
TCTGCTGCCATTCTTTTAATTTACCTTTAAAAAGTTCTGGGAAACAATATATGGAAAGAAATTTAATTGCTAGTGAACAGAGATGAAAATTATAAATGTTACGTTGTAAATATATTGTTTAAAAATGTATTTTTTTTAAGTGTGTAAAAACGATACCTAAATTTTTCTTAGCCATATTTCCCACGTTCTTTAAAGAGTAGTTTTAAATTGTGAGGTTCTTGGGGTATTTTTATTATTTTTTTAAAACAATTCATTCCTAATAATTAAAACAATACTGCTTATTATTAAACTTTAGAAAAGACAGATAAACAACAAAGGAAATCATGCATAACACCATTACATATAAAACTTTACTAAGTGTAAAAATAATTTGAGGTGAAATTCATGTTGAATTTACCTTTTTTTTTTTTTTTTTTTGTTGTTGTTGTTGTTGTTGAGACGGAGTCTCGCTCTGTCGCCCAGGCTGGAGTGCAGTGGCCGGATCTCAGCTCACTGCAAGCTCCGCCTCCCAGGTTTACACCATTCTCCTGCCTCAGCCTCCCGAGTAGCTGGGACTACAGGCACCCGCCACCTCGCCTGGCTAGTTTTTTTGTATTTTTTAGTGGAGACGGGGTTTCACCATGTTAGCCAGGATGGTCTCCATCTCCTGACCTCGTGATCCGCCCGTCTCGGCCTCCCAAAGTGCTGGGATTACAGGCTTGAGCCACCGCGCCCGGCCGAATTTACCATTTTTTAAGTGAACACATTCGTTAGTATTTAGTATATTCACAATGTTGTGTAACCACCACCTCTATTTAGTTCCAAAACATTTCCATAACTCCAGGTAAAGCTCTTACTCTTTGAGCAGTTTATCCCCAATTTCTCCTTCCCACAGCCCAACAGCCACCAATCTGTGTTCTGTCTCTATAGGTTTATCTAATCTGGATATTGTATAAAAATGGAATCATGTATGTGATCTTGTGTGTCTTGCTTCTTTCACTTAGCATGCTTTTTAAGGTTCATCCACATAGTGTACATCACTATGTATGAATGATCCTTTATATGATTGAATAATATTCTGTTATATGGATATACCACAATTTGTTGATCCATTCTGCTGTTGGACATTTGGCTGTTTCTACCCTTTGGCTATTGTGAATAGTGCTGCTATGACATGTGTACATGCACTTGTTTGAGTACGTTTTCAATTATTTCTGTGTACAGTTGACTCTTGAACAACACAAGGGTTAGAAGCACTGACCTCCTGTACAGTTTGAAATCTACATATAACTTTATTGACACTCCAAAAGTTAACTACTAATGGCCTGCTGTTGACTAGAAGCCTTACCAATAGCATACAGAGTCAAAATCACACATATTTTGTATATGTATTATATACTATTCTTAAAGAATGCTAAAAAAAAGAATAAAATCTTATTAAGAAAATCATAAGGAAGAGAAAATATATTTACTATTCATTGAGAGAAAGTAGATCATCATAAAGGTTTTCATCCTTGTTTTTATACTGAGTAAGCTGAGGAAGAGGAAGAAGATGAGGTATCGGTCTTTCTGTCCCAGAGGTGGCAGAGGTGGAAGAGGTGGGAGGTGAGGCATGAAAGGAAGTCACATTCAGTATAACTTTACAGAAATACCTCAAGATTTCTGTCTGAGTTTTTTGCTTTTTCATTTTAATAAAAGTGTTTCTTTATGGTACCAATCCTCTCCCACTGTTTCCTTTAGTTTCAGTGACCATATCATAGAAGTGTCCTTTAATAACTGGACATAGAAGCAATCTTAAATAACTGGAAACCTTCTACTGGATTGTCTAATGTCCATTTGTTTTCTGGTACTGCTTCTTCTATGTCTTCTTCCTTATCATCTGGCACTGGCTCAGAAGCACTCATCTCCATCAAGTTATCTTCTGTTCATTCCTCTGGTGTGGTGTCTATTAGCTTTTGAATTTCTCCAAGATCCATATCCTGAAACCTTTCACCCTCTATATTTTTTTGTCCTATCCACAATCTCTTTCATGATTTCCTTCATTGGCTCTGTTATAAATCCTATGAAGTAATGCACAATATTGGTACCCAGTTTTCTCCAGCAGGAATTTATTGTTTTGGGCTTGATGGCTTTCATGGCTTTTTCTATAACACAATGGCATATGAATGGTGTAATTCTTTCAGACTGTCATGATATTTTTTCTTCTAGGGTTATTTTCTGTAGTGTCGACAATGCTTTCCTTAGAGTACCATGCGTAGTGAATCGTAAAGATCTTTATGACCTCTGGATTTGGAGGCCGAATTAGAGATGTTGCGTTTGGGGGCAAGTTGACCACTTTGACTCCCTTGACATTGAACTCATAGGGTTCTGGGTGGCCAAGGACATTGTACAATATCAAAATATCTTTAAAAGGCAATCTCTTGCTCACCAGATACTTCCTGACTTCAGAGACAAAGCATTGGTGGAACTAAAGCAGAAAAAGAGTTCTTCTCATTGTTGAGGCTTTCTTACTGTACAATCAAAAGACTGTTAGCTTGTGTTTATTCTTTTCCTTCAAGGCTCAGGGGTTAGCAGCTTTATAGATAAAGGCAGTCCTGATCAGAAACCTGACTACATTTGCAGAAAACAGTAGAGTTAGCCCATCCCTTCCTGCCTTAAATGTGGGTGCTCACTTCTCTTCCTTACTAATAAATATCCTAGGTAGAATTTTTTTTCCAGAATAGGGCACTTTCATCTGTATCCAAAACCTGTTAAGGCAGATATTCTTCTCCTCAATGATTTTCTTAATGCAACTGAGAACTTGTCTGCTGCCTCTTAGTCAGCAGAAGCTGCTTCTCCTGTTGCTTGACATTTTTTAAGCCAAATATCTTTCTAAAATTATCAAGCCATCCTTTGCTGGCATTAAATTCTCCAGCTTTAGATACTTCACCTTTCTTTTGCTTTAAGTTTTCATATAATGATTTCACTTTTTCTGAAATCATATTAGAGTCTATAGGTAGGCCTTTCTTGTAACAATCCTGCAGCTACAGAAAAGCTGCATTTTCAATACACGATAACAAGATACTTTGAAACAAAATGCAAAGTTTTCTTGCCTGCTGGCATGGCTGCACTGAGAGCTTCACAAATCTCCTTTTCTTCTTCTTTTTTTTTTTTACAATGGTCCTGATGCTGGATTCATTTATTATGGTGGACAATCACAGCTGCAGACCTCAACCTAGGGTACGTATCAAGTTATTCAACTGTTTCTTGTAATGTCATGACTTTGCTTTTTGGAAGCACTTCCAGCACCACTGGTGGCACTTTGAATGGATCTTACGGTGTTATTCAAGGTTTATGGTGTTGCACTAAACCTGAAAAATATGTGAGAACTATGAGAAATCACTTTTTACTATGATACACAATTTACTAGAGAGACCAACTGCTCACACAGAGATGTTTAGCATCACACATCGTTGTAAAGAGATACTCATAGCATTTGAACGCACTGCAACAGCAACAGGAGTTGGCTGTAAAATTATTACAATGGTGCGGTATATACTACAGTTAATTTTATGTAGTTATGATTTCATACTGCATCTTTACATTTGTTTTACATCTTTATATTTCTTTTGACTTCAAATGGCACCATGTATGGTATGTTTGTGTCTGTACATTTTGATAAATGTTAACTTTCTATGATAGATTAGTGTACATTTTAAGAAAGTAAATGATAGGCTAGTATCTACATATATTTTATGCACTCACGATATACCTAAGCTTTTCTTATTTTAAAACTTTCTAGGCTACATGGTTTATCTGCAAGGTTTTTCAAATTGTTGCAAATTTCCAAAGAAATTTTCAATATATTTATTGAAAAAAATCTACATATAAGTGGACCTGTGCAGTTTAATCCCATATTATTTAAAGGTCAACTGTATATACCTAGCAGTGAAATTATAGGGTCATATGGTAATTCTATACTTAAATTTTTGAGAAACTGCCACTGTTTTCCACATGCCTGGGCCATTTTCCATTTCCACCAGCAATGTGCAAGGCTTCCAATTTCTCTGCATCCTTGCCAGCATTTGTTATTTTTCACTGTTGTATCATAGCCATCCCTGTGGGTGTAAAGAGGTACTTAATTGTGATTTTGATTTTCGTTTCCTTCATGACTACTGATGTTGAACATCATTTCATGTGCTTGTAAGCCACTTGTGTATCTTCTTTGGAGAATGTCTGTACAAGTCCTTTGTCCATTTTGTAATTGGATTATTTGTTTTTGATTGTTGAATTATAGTTTCTTTATGTATTCTGGATGTTAGATCATTATCATATATATGATTTGCAGATATTTTCTCACATTCTGTAAGTTGTCTTTTTACTTTCTTGATTATGTTTTTTGATGCATAAAAGTTTTGGATGTTGATGAAATCCAATTTATTAATTTTTTTTCTTTTGTTATATGTGCTTTGGGGGGTCACGTATAAGAATTCATTGCCTAATCACAGTCATGAAAATTTATCGCTATTGTTTTCTAGGAGTTTTATAATTTTAGTTTTCGTGTTTAGGTTGTTGATTTATTTTGAGGTAGTTTTTATATATAGTATGAGATAAGGGTCCAAATTCATTCTTTTGCATGTGTCTATTTAGTTATCTGGGCATCATTTTTGAAGAAACTTGTTTCCCCCACTGAATGGTCTTGGCATCTTTGTCAAAAAAATGGCCATGGATGGATGGTTTTATTTCTGGACTCTCAATTCTATTCCATTGGTCTATACAGTAGTCCCCAGTTAGTCACAAAGGATATGTTCCAAGACCCCCAGTGGGTGCTTGACACTGCAGAAAGTAGCATACCCTATATATACTGTGTTTTTTCATATATATATATATATATATAATGTTTTTCAATGAACATGTATACCCAAAGTTTAATTTATAATTAAGCTCTGTAAGAGATTAACAACAACAATTAATAATAAAATAGAACAATTATACCATACTCAGAATGGCACACAATTTAAAACTTACAAATTGTTCATTTCTGGAATCTTCCATTTAACATTTTCAGGCCATGATTGACATTTGACTGCAGGTAACTGGAACTGCAGAGAGCAAAACTGCACATAAGGGGAGACTGCTATATGTCTATCTATATATTTAAACTTATGTAAGTACCACACTGCTTTGATTGCTATAGCTTTATAGTAAGTTTTTAATTTGGGAAGTATGAATCCCTCCAACTTTTTTTTTCAAGATGTTTTGCTATTTGAGACCCCTTGCAATTACATATAAATTCAATGATCCACTTTTTCATTTCTGCAAAACTGCCATTGGAATTATGATAATAATTGCATTGAATCTATGAATTGCTTTAAGTATTAATAGTATTAAGCCTTCCAATTTAGGAACATAGAATGTCTCTCCATTTAATTAGGTCTTCTTTAATTTTTTCCAACAATATTTTGACATTTTCAGGAAAGTATCTGTTTATATTTCTACAGATAAAATACATCAGGTCAAAGGGTAGATAAAATTCCAAATATATCACCGAATTTTCCCTTAGAAAGGTTTGCCAACTTACACTTCCATTCAATCTTTATTAATGTAAGGAGTAGAAAATGGTATTTCATTACTATGATTTTCACTTCTTTGATTCTTGGTGATGTTGATACTTTTTCAAGAGTTTATTGGTCGTTTATAATCCTAAATCAGGAGCATTTACTTGTAAACAAATCTCAGTAATGATTGAATTTCAGAATTGAATTCATAGAACTTATAAACCTGGTTGTCATAAACCAATGTGAATGCAAATGAGGACATTATTATTGTTATTGTTTCATTAGTGGTATTAAAGCTATCTCACATAATATTCTTACTTACATACCATAAAGCATATTAATTTCAAAGTCCTTCATTTTAATTTTGTAGAAAATTAGTAAATCAGAATATTTAGGAAGATGTAATAGTTTGTTTTGTCTTTTACTCTATGTTTTTCCAGGAACCATTGTTCCATATATAAACAGTACTACTTCAGCAACTAAACACGAATAAATTTCTTTGGTACTGGTGTACCTTATGCTCCTACTTAAACTGGCACTGCAATTGAATTTTAGAGCTGGAAAGAACCTCAGAGACCACTTAGTGGTCTCTAACTTAGCTCTCTAATTTTATGGATAAGGAATCTGAGGTCCAGAGAGGTGATGTAGTTTAACAGAGGTCACAGTTACTCAGTCATTCAGGGGCAGGATGCAAGGCACCACGGTCCTTCCAGTAGACTAAAGTTGTGTCTTGTATAGTCAGTAAAACAGTGTAAGAGCGACGTTGAAAAATTGTGGAGTGCTTTTACATTGCTCTTTTGCTAATGCAACCAGCAGTATGTTTTGAAGGTTTGACTTAGTAAATCATTGAATCATTAACAAATAAATAAAAATTAAAAACCTGCGTGCTCCCTCTGCAGGTTTCAGAGGCTAAAAATGGCTGCTACAATCCAATCAACCATTAGAACAAGCCGTGAGGGGTGGGGATGCAGGCAAAATTGACCCTTTCAGCTTTGCTAAATGTGGTCTTTTTGCCCCACATAGCCCTAGGAGAAAGTGGTGCAAATATTTTAGTACTTCAGGGCAAACATTTCCTCCTTCCAAATCCTGTTGTCATTGTACGAATTAAGAGCCTGAGCCCTAGATTTCAAGTTTCTGAGCTTGGATTCTGATTCAGTCATTTGCTAGCTACATACACTTTCAAGCTTTACTTTTTCATCTGTCAAATGGACATAATAATAGTCATTATTTCCACAATAAATAAAAAGACAAAATACACATAAGGTACTTAATATATAGAGATTTAGCATGTGACAATGGAGACAAATGGTTGTAAATGCTCTTTAAAGCATTCGTATAAATGCTCTTTAAAGCATTCGTAAGTTGTAGAAGGTGTGCACAGTATGCAGCTCATTCACTTAATCTCGTTGCTGGAGGAAAAAACTGCCTCCACAGTACCTGAAATTGTTGATTACTTCACATTTTCAACATGTTTTTGTTTGTTTATACTCTTTGTAGATGGAGCATTTTAAGGCATATGTGATTTGGATTTTTTTAAACAATGTGTTTCTAGATATGGGATAATATGCTCATTATAAAGCTATTTAAGACTGAGAGCATGGGACCAATAATTCTCTGAGGATCTAAAGTATATTTTTGAAGACTTAGAAGAAAAAACTCAACAGAATAAATGTGTTCAAAAAGTTGATAAAGCTTATATGTGCCATTTTAACTGCAACTTGGAAAGATGTTTCAATAAGATAGTAGGGAATTACAGACTCCTAAATTAGGTGAGTATCAAGAATACTTTCTTTTATTATCTTAATATTTATTTACTAATAAATATAGAAAATTTCCAATAAAAATTAATGAAATATAAAACAAAATTAATAAATATATTTGACATCTAGAAGCTAATTACAATTTATAAAAAATTTCAGATCATACCAAGAGTCATAATTAATTTAAAGGAAGAGATACATTTTGAAAAGAAATAGTGAGGCTGGGCACAGTGGCTCGCGCCTGTAATCCTAGCACTTTGAGAGGCCGAAGCAGATGGATCACTTGAGGTCAAGAGTTCGAAACCACACTGGCTAACGTAGTGAAACTCCGTCTCTACTAATAATACAAAAAAAAAAAAAAAAAATTAGCCAGGCGTGGTAGTGGGCACCTGTAATCCCAGCTACTTGGGAGGCTGAGGCAGAAGCATTAGTTAAACACGGGAGGCATAGGTTGCAGTGAGCCGAGACTGCGCCACTGCACTCCAGCCTGGGCAAAAGGGCGAGACTCTGTCTCAAAAAAAAAAAAAAAAAAAAAAAAAAAAAGAAATAGTGAATAAGGTGAATAAGCTTTGGATTATTTGATAATCAAGTTAGTGAACAGGAATAAGTCATATGAACACACTGAAAAATGATATACATTTCTTGCTGTTTTGACAGGCAATACCAACATTGACTAAGATAACATGGGATTCATAATATGCTACTACAAAGAAGGCATTGATAGCAAGCTGGGTGATGAGTGTTTTCAATGCAGGAGTAATGAAATTGGTTGTTGCCACAGTGAAATGAAAGTCCCTGAAATCTTATCATTTGTCATAGAAAGAAGTAATCAGAGCATACCATCAAATATAGTAGCATTGCATCAAGCAATTAATTATTTTGAAAAACCATACAGTTTTTGTAGATTTTATAATACTTTGTGTACACATCAACTTCTTTAAATTTGTAATTTGTTGTTGGTTTTATTTTTTCTTTTAATTACATTTATTTTATTCCCATGCAATAAGTTTTTTTTTTCTTCAGTTTCTTCTGGGATCTCTTTTTCTTCTGTGCAATTGCCTTTTCTGGTTTAGAAACAACTTCTTTCCTTTCAGTAAGGATCATCTGGATGTGTGTGTACACACCATTTCTCTAAAATGACTTCTTTCATACTATAAAGTGACATCTTTCCGATACCTTGTGGTTTTTCATACATGTGTACTCTTGATGACCTGGGAAGTTTCATGTGTGTTCTTAAAGTGAACACAAAGATTTGAAACTCTTGATTTGCATGATTTTCGTGGAGTTTTCTGGGTCAGATGAATAGCAAACTATTTTCACATATCACCTTAGGCCACTTAGGGGAAGAGCAATTTGTTTTTTAATCATTCTAAATAAATATTTATTTTGCAGCTAATTCTGTATTTGTAATTTTTATCATTTTTTTTCATAAAGAAGAACTCCCAAATTGTATGCATTTCAAGCTCACAAAATCTGGATCTGCCCCTGGGTAGAGGAGATACGAAAGATCAAGAGAAAGATTAAACGTACTCAGGCATGGTGGCTCATGCCTGTAATCCCAGCATTTTGGGAGGCTGAGTTAGAAATATCTTTTAAGACCAGGAGTTAAGACAAACCTGGTCAACATAACAAGACCCTGTCTCTACAAAAATAAAATTAAAATACAATTTTATTAAAAAGAGAAGGATTCAAGAGAAAGATCAAGATCAAGAGGGACCTCCCTACTGAGTAGAGTCTCACACCCCAGCTGCCTCTTCTTCTCACTTGCAGACCAAGCTTCCCTGGCCTGCTTTTCTTCCATATTTGTCACAGTTATTCATGCTGTTACAGCCATAGCTATCTGCTAGAATACTGCATTGAGTGTGAAGTGCAGTGCACAATAGCACTATAGAAGTCTGCAGGTAAAAGGTAAGCACAATGATCAGTGCCCGAAAAAGAGACTGGTTAGTGATACGAGAAGGTAATTGCCTCTTGAGCAAATCAGAGCTTGGGCAGGGCACAGCAACATAATGCCAAGTGTGATAGTTAATACTGAGTGTCAACTTGATTGGACTGAAGGATGCAATATTGATTCTGGGTGTGTCTGTGACGGTGTTGCCAAAAGAGATTAAGTGGCCTGGGGAAGACAGACCCACCCTTAATTGGATGGGCACCATTTAATCAGCTGCCAGTGAATATAAAGCAGGCAGAAAAACGTGAAGAGGCATGACTGGCCTAGCCTCCCAGCCTATGTCTTTCTCCCGTACTGGATGCTTCCCGCCCTCCAACATTAGACTCCAATTCTCCAGTTTTGAGACTCGAACTGGCTCTCCTTGTTCCTCAAGCTTACAGACAGCCTATTGTGGGACCTTGTGATAGTGTACGTTAATACTTAATAAACTCCTTTTTATATATATCCTGTTAGTTCTGTCCCCTAAGTTAATACTTAATAAATTCCTTTTTATATATATCCTATTAGTTCTGTCCCCTAGAGAACCCTGACAAAAACAGATTTTGGTACCAGGAGTGGCTCTAGAGGAACAGAATATTAAGGATGGAGTTCTTTTGTTGGTTTTGGGATTTCTGAAGTCAGCTACCTAATATGATTAGATCCAAAAACGCTAAGGACTCTACTTCTGATAGTGTGGAGAACACTGAGAGTTCTTGGCAGAAATTGTTTAAAGAGCTATGCCAAATAAATGCATTTGACACTCCTGACTTACTGCTCATAAGAGGCAAAGAGTTTATAATACCTTTGACCATATGTGAAGAACCAAGGAACATAATGAAGCTGGTTGGTTGTTCCTAAGTTCAGTGGACAAAATGATAAAAGAAAATGACGAACTTGGGGATTCTGTCTCCCGGCTTCAGAAGCAGATACTGAGCCTCAAATCTGCTATGATTGCCCTGAGTGAGAGTCTTATCTCCTGTAGAGAAGGAGCTGAAATTGTGGGAAAACAGACACAAGCTTTTATGATGCGAGTGGCTGACCTGCAACAAAAGATGCAAGTACAGCCTTGCCAGGTGTCTACTGTTAAAGTGAGGGCATCGATTGGAAAATAACTGACTGATATACTAAGGCATTATTAAATAAGTTGTAATGAATCCCAAAGTGTCCAATGGTGACTACAGAATTTCCATATAGGTTGGTTATTTGCTTGAAAGGTAAAGACGGGAGACATGTAAAGTAAGTTTGCATAGCTAGACCCAGTGTTTACTTATACACTACATGTTATTTGAGGTGACTTGCAGCAAGGGGGATGCTAATGGAGGCTATGTGGGGTAGGGGCTAGGAGTACAGCATCTCCTGCCCATACCATCTCAGGGAGCCCACCCTGACCCCTTGATGCCTTGCTGTAAAATATTAGCTACAGGTTGTATTTATTACAGAATTATTTAGCTTTTATTTTGTCAATTCCTTAAAATGAGCCACCAAAAATTTAAGAACATTAAATTGTGTATAAACACAAAAGATTTAGAACCACAAAACTGTAAGGAACCTCTTTTGAATTCAAATGTAAAATGTAAGTTTATTTGCAGGAATAACTCCAGAGTTACCTGCAGTTCATGCAAGATTCTCTGTTCTATAGTAAATGATATACTTCACAACATCATTCAACACAAATTCATTGTTCATATACCCACTAAGTCTGGGTATTGTGCCTGTATCTGGGCATGCAAAGGACAAGAAACAGTTAATTGAACCTTTGCTCTGAGCTCAGTAATCTGGACTAGAATAACAGTATTACATGGAATGTAAGTGTAAGTATGTTGACTCTCCTCTGGAAAGAAGTGAGGGGAAAATAGCTTTTGTTTTTCGTGGAAGAAGAATCACTCCTCCCAAAAAGGAGTAGAAAATGGAAATTATTCCATGGTGAACATGAAGATTAATTGCTTATTTCTTCCTTGGGGAATGCTTTTGAAAAGCATGTTAATTTTTTATCTTCAGGGGCCTGACATTTTTTAATTAATTTACAGTAATGTGCTAGCATCTTAATACATTTTTTCTTATGTTAGAAAAAAAGTATGCTTTATAAGTGACTTGGGGCCACAGTAGGAAAAAAAATTGAGAAGTATGGGAAAGGCATTAAGTCACCTGAAGACCTGCTTATTTCCCTTCATGGTTTTGCTGAAAATTCGTTAGGCTTGCATGCTGTTACTTCTGTTCCATTTTTAAAATTTTCTAAATCATTAATACATTTATATAAGCAAACCTACACTCGTATTTATTTAAACAGAATTCTCAAAAGTTATTTTTCAGAACTGATTAAGATTTAACTTAGGCTTACACTTTTAAGAAACAAGCATTTTTGCAGTGTGTTTCAAGGAAAGCTTAGAAATCTTGGTACTTGTAAATCTCACTGAGATTATCACAGTAGGAGCCAAACCATATCTTGGAACTTTGCATGTCATTTTCTACTCAGCTAATAACGTGTAACAGTTAAGAACTAATCATCTCAGCATGGCTGTACCTGCTATTCGAGGCTTGGTGGCAGATAATTGCAGCTCAAAGTATTAGAGGAAAGAAGGAAAGAAAATGTAATAGTATTTCCTTTGTAGAGAACAGGGGCAATTGTAGGAAATAATTATATAATTGTGATTTCTGAATTATTTATCTTGTGCCACAGATGTCACAGGGCTTGAAGTAGAGTTTCATTATTTAACATGAGTAAGATGCAGGATCTAAAAAAGGCTGTCCTAATAAAATTTAAGTCATTGACTCTCCTTTCAAGGATGGAAGATAAGAAAATTGTGATTGCAGTCGTGCTTAATTCCATAGAACTGAGAAGTACAGCCAGGCAGAGAACCCAAAGAAGAAAGAAGTTAAGCTTTTCAAAAAAGTGGGGGCTAAGTTCCATATGGCTCGCCTGGTGAGGACCAGATGGCCAGGGCCGTGTGCTGGAAGAGCTGACGCCGGCCAGCAGGCAGCTAGATAGTGTGCCCGCTGGAGCCTTGCATGAGTAAAGGGTTTCAATCAGTTAGGACAAGGAAAAGTGATGATTTTTATGTTTTTGATTCCTTGATTTATGCATTTCTAGGAGTGAAATAAAGTGGTATGAGGACAGATGTGAAAAAAGGGTAGAATAGTCTCTTGATAGGCCTACTGGTGCCAGAAGCCTAAGAGAACAGCTCTGGTTGCTAAACTAGAATTCCAACATCTCCAGAATAAAAACTAATGTTTGTGTAGTGATTTCTATGCCAGATTTTTTAAATGTCACCATCTTATTAGGTAGGTCCTAATTTTGTCCTTATTTTGTAAATGAAGAAATAGGGCCCAAAGACACAGGTTTGGTAATATTGTCCTAAGATCAGTCATGGAGCCATTTCTGATTTCAGAATTCAAGAGTTCACTCTTAGCCCTTCCTTTAGACCACCTGTCTGGAAGATGTGTACTTATTTAAAAGCAAGTCTTCCTTCTCCATCATACACAGAGAGGGAAGGAGGGAGTCATTCATTTACTCAACAAGTATTTACTGAACATGTACAACGTGCCAGGACCCATTGCCTAGGCCATGCGGATGTTTAAGGTGTAAGGATCGAGAATGATGTACAACCTAGTGATTCTCAATTTTTAAAAATCTTTCTCCCTCTAGAGAATTCACTTTCACACTCTTTGTAAGTTACTATTCTAGAAAGAATAGTGCTAATCATATTGCCCTCTCTGTAATTTTCCACTGTGCCCTTGCCTCCTGTTCCTCATGTACACATACCTCCTGCTCCCACCAAACTGGATCATAGCTATTCAGTGGCTGAGACGGGAGGATGGCTTAAGCCCAGGAGTTAGTTCAAGGCTGCAGTGAGCCATGATCCTGTCACTGCACTCCAGCCTGGGCCACCAAGGGAGACCTTGTCTCAAAACAAAACAAAACAAAACAAAACAAAACAAAACAAAAAAACTGGATCATACCCTGTTCTCCTCCATATGCCCAACACTTGCCATCTTGACTTCCTTGATGATACTCTTCTTTCTACCGGGAATTTCTCACTGTCTCACCTCAAAATCCTTCTTGTCCAACTTAAATGCAAACTTCCGCCACAAAACCGTCTCTGGATTTTGTCCATATGCCACAGCTGGAAACACTCTCCCTGCCCTCCCTTGAGACTTCTAGGATGCTTTGCCCTTGCCTCTCATGACATCTTGTACATTTTGACAGTGTTGTGATTATTTTGTATAGTCTTATTAACCCTTCTTGATTGGGAGCATTTTAAGAGAGCGTTTTTAAACTTACCCATCTCTGTGTACTCCAAGATCTAGCAATGTATTGAATAGATGGTTGAATAATAATTTTCCTCAAACACAATTTTCCATATATTAAAGACAACTCTGTGATTCAAAGCTAAATTATGCCATATTTTAGAATGTCTTTATCCAGGAACATCAAAAATGGGTAACTTTCCTCAAGAACATTATGAAAGACAGTCCCTATGGGCAGGTACCACAAATAAGGACTTTTTTGTTTATTTAGTAAAATTTACCTATGTTTTCCAGAATTGCTGTGATTTTTGTTTGTTTGTTTATCTAAGCCCTATACCTATAGCTGACACTTTTCCAACCTCTTAACCTACATTATCACCTTCTTGTTCTGGCCCTTATCACCTCTGTCCTGGACTCTTGCGAGAGATTTCCAAGTAACATCTCTGACTTCTGACTCTCTCTCTCTCTACTGTAAACCACCTACAGACTCCAAAGTGGTCTTTCTAAAATATGCTCCAAAAGTGGCAATAGACCAGAGTGGTTAAGAGGCTGGGCTTTGCAATCACCATTTCCCAGGTTTTCGTCTCTGTTTGGCCACTTACTGGCTCTGTGGCCTTGGACAAATTACTTAACTTTTCCATTCCTCAATTTCTTCTTCCATATTATTCAATAAAATTACTCCTCTGTCTCATAGTAATACAGTTTGGCTCTGTGTCCCGAACCAAATTTCATCTCGCATTGTAATCACCAGGTGTCGAGGGAGGAACACAGTTGTATCATGGGGATGGTTTCCCCCATGCTGTTCTCATGAAAGTGAAGGACTTCTCACGAGAGCTGATGGTTTTAAGTATGACACTTCCTGGCTCGTTCTCTCTCTCTCTTTCTCTCTCCTGCCACCATGAAAAGATGTGCCTTGCTTCTCCTTCGCCTTCCACCATAATTGTAAGTTTCCAGAGTCCTCCCCAGTCATGCAGAACTATCCATTAAACCTCTTTCCTTTATAAATTACCCAGTCACGGGCAGTTTTTTATAGCAGTGTGAAAACAGACTAATACACATAGTGTTGTTGTGAAAACTTCTCATGTGAAATGCTTAAGTAACATGCCTAGCATAAGTCTCAGGTACTGAATAGGGCTATCATTTTAGTGTCATTGTTTTGCTAAAATAAAACACACTATAAATAATTTTAATAGGTTTCCATTTAAAATATACATTTCTTAGCTTGAAATATAAAATATGAAGCTCTTGATAATCTAGCATCATTCTATCTTTTCATCATGATTTACTACTCATTCCTTCGTGTAAGTCAATGAAGGATTTTTCAGCCATGAAAGATTTTTCAATTTTCCCACCTCATGTTCACACCTATGAATATGTTGGTCACTCTTACTGGGATTCTCCAGAAGTCCATCTGTTAAACTCCTACTATCATACACAACTTAAATATAAACTCCTTGGTGAAACCTTCCTGGTTACCCCAGACAAAATTAATTCTCCCGTTTTGTTTCCAAAGCCACGTTGTTCTTAATTCTACTAAAGTAGGTTTCTTACAGCATTGTCATTGTTTGTTTATTAGTTCCTCTCAGTAAGCTGTGAAATCCTTTTAAGAATGTGTTTTACTGGTTTCTGGGTAGCTAATACATACTAGAATTGAGTGGCACAGACACCCATAAATATCTGTAAAATAAGTGAATAAATGTATAAATGAATAAATTCATGAACCAAGTAACTTTTTCTTTGTGGATGAAAGATATAAAGTCAGGTAACATGTATTGGTCTGAGCATTTCACTTTTAATATGAAATGACAAAACACACACACACACACACACACACACACACACACAAAGAAAAATCAAAGAAACAATTTAATATCAGACAATGGTCTTGGAAAACAGTATTCCCTGCACGCCTATTTTAGCCTAATCTTCTAAAATTTTTCTTCACATCTGCAATAACTCCTGGGCAGTCAAAGTTCATAATGGTGACCTGGAGCGACCACAAGTCAAAAACCATTTTCTGGTTACTTTTCAATTGACAGGACATTCCATTTATTACGATAATTTAATTCCTGGTCCATCAGGGCTTACTATAATAAGAAAGGCAGTCAGAATTATACTTCTGGGATTCGTGAAAGCAAATAATCCTAGACAAAGAAAACCTTTATGCCCAAAGATTTACTCTGTGGCATTATATACAATAGCCGAAAATTACAAACAAGCTAAATGCCTAAAATATAATCATGTTAAGTGCACGATGGTACACTCGGTGGAATTCTGCTTTTTAGAATTATGTTCTTAATGTGCATATATAGTATAAGGGAAAAATTAAATGTGTTGAATTTAAAATCAGGGTATATAGCTGCAAATAGACAATTATTACAACCATGTAATATAAACAATTATAGAAAAATGCTGAAAAAATACATCAAATATTGATATTGTTTGGGTAGTGAAGCCATTTTTTTTTCTTTTTGGTAATTTCTAAGTATTCCTTAATGGAATCTAGTATCATTTTTACAAAATATTAACTAATTGCTTTATTTTATTGATTGATTTAGAGACAGAGTCTTGCTCTGTTGCCCAGTCTGGAGTGAAATGGTGTTATCTTGGCTCACTGCAACATCCACCTCCTGGGCTCAAGCAATTCTTGGGCCTCAGCCTGCCGAGCAGCTAGGATTACAGGCACGTGCCACCATTGTATTTTTAGTAGAGACAGGTTTCTCCATGTTGGCTAGGCTGGTCTCAAACTCTTGGCGGCAAGTGATCCACCCAATTCAGCCTCCCAAAGTGCTCGGATGATAGGCGAGAGCCACCAAGCTTGACCTAATTATTTAATTTAAAAGACTATTTTGATGGACCAAACCTGCCCACTCAAACCACTGGGCTAATTTAGTCCAATGTATGTTAGAAGCTTCTGTGAGTAAGCCATCCTAAAAAGTCACTGTTAGATATTTGCTAAGCTCGTATCTCAGTTCAACAAGCTTTAGTGGAGCACCTATTGTGTGAGGTTTTTGTATTAGGTGTTGAGGTGAGAGAGAGAGAAGATGCAAAGAGAATAAGCAGTACCTCATGGAAGGGACTTCAGTCTCGACTTCCACGGCTGCACATACCCTACTTGGTCCACTCGTGTGCAGCTTGTCTGTGTCAGATGCTCTAACAGAGATGAGACTAAAGGGCCACACAGGATTAAACTCCACTTGATAGCATGGGAAGCTGACATTTGAGTTGGGAGTTAAAGATTTTGAAGTGTAAAAATGTGAGGGAGAAACTCCAGAAAGATGAAGAAAGGCATTAAAATGCACACAGAGTAATGAGTTGTCTGCTGTGATGGGAACATTCAGTATGAGGTGGGGAAAGGCTTGGAAGGAGGCAAGTATAATTGCAGTAATGCATTTGTTGGCAGTGACATAAGAAACCTAAATAAACTTGTTCCTCTTCCAAGCTTTAAATATTATGTACTTAATTTATTCTGGAATACTCATATCCATAACTTGATTTCCCATAATTTAATCTCTTTTTTCAGTTCTAGATTTGCATAATTATAGTTACAATTATAACAGCATCAAATCTTTTTCCAGGATTTACCTGTGCCAGGCACTCTGCTAAGTGTGTTCTGTACATTATCTGAGATGAGCCTCATGAAAACTATAGGAGTTAGGTCCTTATCCCCGTTCTACAGATGAATAAACTGAGTCACAGAAATGTTAAATATTTTTTCCAAAATCACACAGGTGGTAAATAGGAATGAAAGGATGTAAAGGCCAAAACTAATCACATGGCATTAAATTAAAATTAATTCTCAGGGCTTGAGTCGACCGAACTAGGTAGTGCCCTACCAATGTAGTTCAATAGGAAAGCCGCTAGATGGCAGAACCAGCCTAGCTTGCATAGAGTTGGGACTGGGCGCGGTCAAATCTTGGAAGCCAAGAGGTTTAGCAACGGTGACAAATAGCTGCCTTCCTTCAAACATAGCAGATTCAAATAGGAATAATAATGATTAAGCTTTAAAGGGACCTTTTTTTATTTTTTCAAGTCAAGAATCAAAAACAGCTAATCAAAATAATTCCCCACATATTTAAAATGTATCATCGACAAAATAAAACTAAAGAGAATATATGCCTTTTCATTCCTTCCTTCACCGAGATGGGAGGGTGGAAGGCTGTAATCCTGGCCTTTTAAACTGTAGATATCTCTGGTTTCAAATGGCCATACATCTGTCTGCTACAGTGGTAAATCTAGAGTGGTAGACCTTGTTTTATTTACTACCTACCAGGGTAAGAGTGCTACTTACACCAGTAAAGGTCTGGTAATTGCCTACTTGGATTGACTTATACATTTCCCTTCATTCTGTTAAATTTTCAACTATTGAACTTAGGTTGAATAGGCACAAATCTTAAGTACAAATATTTATCATGTAGAAACAGTCCAAAAAATACATATATGAGGCAGGACCTAATTTTATCTTCTGTCATCTGTAATTTAGTTATTCAGATGGGTTGAAGCCAAAATTCAAACAAACTTTGCTCTAAGACCTAAAATAATCATTTCTGTTAATAGCACTGACAAAATTCACCCAACTTATAGGTATGAATAGATCACAGAGCCACTCCAACAATTCTTGGTTTAAAACACAGGCTGTACCCAAAGTCACAATATGTGGGGATCTCTGTGTAATTGAGGGCTTCATGATGGGAGCACTCTAAATATGTAAGGGATGCATCAGGCTGAGTCACAGCAAGTTCAGGTCACAATTTACTCACACAAACCATGGGAATCCTTGACTAGACATTTCCTGTTTCTTAGAGGGCGTATAACCCCGTGCCCCTTACTTGCCTCATGTGCTCCTTGCCCATCCCCAGCCCTATTTAAAAGGGAAAAGTCCTAGCCAGAAAACATGTCATTAAAGAACACAAAGAAGAATTTGTAGTTCCAAAATGTGAAATAAGAAGAACCATTCAGACATATGTGGAATGAAACAGAAAGTATGTCACCCATTGTTATTTTGCTAGAACATGCCCCAGAGGCTATTCCTTTAAATGGGAGCAAAAAGCCTCTCTTCTTCCTCCATCTTCCTCTGTTCTTCAAAAGGAAGAAGTGCTAATATCTTTGAGTAGGATCCCAGAGTATTTATAGGAGATATATGTATTTATATGTGTGTACATTTACATATATAATCAGCTTTCTTGAGATATACTTAATATAAAGTAAAATCCACCAGTTTTATTTTGAATTTTTGATGAGCCTGGCCAAATGTATACTGTTGTGTTTCCACCACTTTTGTCACGAACATTTCTCATGACTTCAAAAATTGCACATTCCTTTGTGCAAACAATCTTCTAACTCTTTCCCCTCTCCCAGCTCCTGACAATAAATACTCTGCTTTCTGTCACTCTAGTTTTTCTTTTTCTGTAATGTCTTATAAATGAAAGTACACTGGGAGTAGTCTTTTTTACCTGGCTTCCTTCATTCAATATAATGCTTTTTAAGATTCATCCACGATACTGTATATTTCGATGGAGTTTTTAATTGCTGAGTAATAGTCCATTGTGTGAATATACTGCAATTTGGTTATCCCCTCACCAGCACTAAACATTTTTTTTTTATTCTAGTTTTTAGCTATTATGAATAAAGCTACAAGGAACATTCAAATACAAGTCTGTGTGAACACATGTTTTCATTTATCTTGGGTAAACTCCTAGGAGTGTGTGTGCTAGGTCATCTTGTAAGTATATGTTTAACTTCTTGAGAGCCTGCCCCATAGTTTATATAGAGATACACTTACTGGGTGTGGTTCTTCTTTCTAAATCCCCATGTCTAGAATAATAAAAGACCCAGGAGCCTCACCATATGGAAGGTGCCTGAGTCAATGCCCCATCGCTCTGCATTTCATGCATTTACTATAATTTGTATCATGTTGTTACCCAAAGAATAGTAAGATTCCAAGATTTTATCTGAGCCTGAGAAGAGAAAGCTGTCAGATGATGCCACCTCTCCCACACACATCTCAGGCCAGGGGCCTCTTCTTACACTGGTGCGTTTTACCAGCAAACTTCCACTGTGATCTGAGGTGCCATCAGTGCTGATAATAAAGCTGTCCTTGGCTATTCTTTGTCAGGGTTTCTCTGCCTATGCTTCTCCCTCTGGAATGCCAAAGTGCAAGAGATGCTGGTAGCAAGACAACCTTCACCTGACTGAATCTCCTCACCAAATGCTCTCCAATTATACCCCATCTACCTTACTGGCCAACACCTGTGTGTAGTGTTACTGGTAGTAGTATTCCCTTGCTAAATATTACATGCTAATGTTGTGCGTTATTCTGCAGTTCCAGAAGTCAGAATTTGGAATATCTCTTGACTGAATTTGGAATTTGGAAGTCAGAATTTGTACTATCTACAACTGAGAAGAGAAATTATCAATAAAATAAACATAGGGGAAGTTTTTGCCTTGATTATATTTAGTATGTATTTATTGAGCATCTACTAGGTACTAAGAAGTATTGTAAACACTGGGTATACAGCTGGGAACATGACAGAGTCTTCTTTTTATGGATCTTATTTATTTATTTTTTGAGATGGAGTTTCGCTCCTGTTGCCCAGGCTGGAGTGCAATGGCGTGATCTCAGCTCACCGCAACCTCTGCCTCCCAGGTTCAAGCGATTCTCTTGCCTCAGCCTCCAGAGTAGCTGGGATTACAGGCATGTGCCACCATGCCTGGCTAATTTTCGTATTTTTAATAGAGACGGGGTTTCTCCATGTTGGTCAGGCTGGTCTTGAACTCCCAACCTCAGGTGGTCCACCCACCTGGGCCTCCCAAAGTGCTGGGATTACAGGTGTGAGCCACCACGCCTGGCCAGATCTTATTTTTTAATAGGATGGGGATATATACCCAGTTCACCTATGAATGGGCAAACAAGTGCACACACACGCATACATACACGCAAACATACACACCCACCAGGAAAAATATTAATGCTGGGCAAAGAACAAAACTAAGATGATGGGTGAGCAGGAATTTGTGGAAGCCTCTCTGAAGAAGCTGGCCAAATAAAGACCTGGGGCTGGGTGCCATGGCTCATGTCTGTAATCCCAGCACTTTGGGAGGCCGAGGCAGGAGGATTGCTTGAGCCCAGAAGTTTGAGACCATCCTGGACAACATAGCAAGACCTTGTCTCTACTAAAAATAAAAAAATAAAAGTATGCTGGCACATGCCTGAACCCCAACTACTAGGGAGGCTGAGGAGGGAGGATCACTTGAGCCCAGGAGTTAGAGGCTGCAGTGAACCATGATCACATAACTGCACTTCAACCTGGATGACAGAACGAGACCCTGTTGCAAGAAGAAAAAAAAAAAAGATCTAGGAAAATGCATTCTGATGCCAAGGAAGCAGGGAAGCAGTGGGGTCAAAGGTTCTAGGTTGAACTAACTCTGAAAAACAGAAAGGAAACTGCTGAGACAGAGCTTGGGGCTGAAGAGTGCTCACGAGGCATAGCAGGTAAGATTTCCTTGGCCAGAGTCAGGCCTTCAGATTAACGGCCATATATTCTGTCTCCAAACCCAGGAATTACATTACCTTGCCATTGAGCAATGTAGGACCTTAGAAGAGAATTAAAGAGACTGAGAGAATTAAACAGACTGAGTGAGGCCGAGAGTGAATTAATGAAAGTCTAATAAATATTTTTATGTTCAGTGAACAAAATAATGAAAGTGATCAAGATCACTTATCTTGCCTTCTAAAGATACCACCTTCCTCACTCCTCATTTAGCAACACTGCAAAATTTTATCCAGCCACCTCTTCATATTTGTAAAGATCTTCTTTCAGGTTTATTTACATATCTATTTATTTGCTGTAGTGATGTAGTAGTTTATGAATTTTTGTTTGTTATGCCAAGTCTATGCTAATATATGCAAATTAGCCATTGTATTTTTGAAAAGTTGTCTCTCTGAGTAGAACACAATATTAATATGTGATATTTAAGCACTAAATCACGACATAAACAGCAAGGAGAGCATTTCTTTTCATGAGATAGCAATGAGCACAACAAACCCAAAGGCAGAGAAGCAAGAGACGGGGGTGTGGCAGGCTGCTCGGGTTGGGCTGATTTCATTTTACAACTTGGAATTCCCAGCAATGTGCTCATATTTAATACAACATTATCATGGCTTATATGGGTTACATAGAAGTAATTCTGCAAATCCTAAAATACTACAGTAGGGTATTTTGTGGATAGAAAGGGCTTACTTTATCGAAATTCTTAGTAAAGAAGTGTTACAATCAATGAATGTCATTTTAAAGGAATTCAAAATGAAAAATAATTGAGTCTATAAAATTTTAGGCATTCCTTATAAATCCTAAGTAATTATCATTATCATTATTATCATAGGAATTTACATGGTCAAGCAGTAAACAGTGAGTGGATTGTGTATCTACTATCTCATTTAATCCTCTCACCAATCTTATGCGAGTGGCCTATTTTAACAAATATAGAAATTGAGGCTTAGGCATATTAATTAACTTGTCCAATATCACACTTGCCAGTGATTCCATAGCTGGAGTTTTACTCCAAGTCTGTCAAAGTTCAGAGCCTTAGCTCTTAATATCACACGTACTGTCTCAGAAGGAGGATAAACCAGAAAAACAAAAATGGTCGTCTAAGGCAGGCAATTTCATAATGACTGTAACAGTTATTTAAAAAAAATTTCATCTTCTGAGTAAGCCGGAGATTCATTTCCCTATTTCTACTCACTCATTTATTCAACAAGTATTTACATGTCAGGCAGTGTTCTCTGCACTGAAAATAGGATAATAAATGAAACAAAATCTCTACCCTCCAGAAGCTTAAATTATAGTAGGGAAGATATATTAGTTTTCCAAAGCTGATGTAACACATTACTACACACTGGGTGGTTTACAACAATAGAAATTTATTCTCTCACAGTTCTGGAGGCCAGAAGTTCAAAATCAAGGTGTGGCTGGTAGGGCTGCTGATCCCTCTAAAGGCTCAGGGGAGAGTCCTTCCTTCCCTCCTCCAGCTCCTGATGGCTGCAGGAGTTCCTTGGCTGTGGCTGCATTACTCTAAGCTCTGCCTCCTGCATGTGGCCTTCCCCACTCTGTCTTCTCCCCTCCATTCTCTTATCAGGACTTGGCGCTGGATATAGGATCCATCTGGGTAATCCAAGACGATCTTATCTCAAGATCCTTAACTTAAATACGTGGGCGAAAATCTTTTTTTCTGAATAAAGTTACAATCTCAGGCTCTGGGTATGACGTCATGGGGAAGGACTCCCTATGGAGCTGTCCACCTGCCCACTTTACATAAGAAAAAAATGTCCACTGTGTTTGAGGCATCCTAGAATTCTGGATCTACTCACCATAGCAGTTATCATTTATTAAGGAATACACAGCAGGGAGAGCATTAAAGCAGCAGGTACAAAGCCCTGACAAAGGGCATGCTCCATGTGTTTGCAAAGAAGCAGGAAGGACAGCCCGTACAGCTGGAATGAAGTGGGCAATAAGGAAAGTGCCAGAAGATGAAGTTGCAGAGATCCAGGGACCACATCATGTACCATTACAGATCACAATAGACTACTCTAACTTGGGAAGTCACTGCAGAATTTAACTGAGGAGTGACATAATTTGAGAGGATTGCTATGGCTTCTGCAAGGAAAACAGAATGTAGAAGGGCAAGTGCTTGAAGCAGGGAGACCAGTTAGGAAGCTATTGCAGTCATCAAAGCAAGACCTGATGGTGCTTAGTTTAGGCTTGCAGCAGTCAAGGTGGGAGAGTGCGTAGGTGAGAGAGATGTTTTAAAGGTATAGCCAACAAGATTTCCTGACAGATAGAGTACAAATGTGAGCCGATGAGAGAACATGGGGATGACTCTGAGGCTTTGGGGCTGATCCAGAAGGATAGAGCTGCCATTTACTGTGTTCCATAAAGGCAACCCTCATGTCAATATCCCATGGACACCTATAGTGACCACTATGCAGCCTTCACAGAGCCTCTGGATGAAGAATTCTGAAAGAGAAATAGCAGGGCTAAAAAAGATTTGTTGCCTCTATTCTTTGGGACATGCTCTCAGCATGCTTTCATCCTCCCACACAAAAGATTTTTTTTCTTTTTAAGTGTTGCCATCTACTCTATATTTGACACCTGTGTGGTTTTATTGTGTGTTTTTTTAAAAGTGTGCATTAGTGGTTTTTGTCTGCAGAACAGGTTTACAAAAAGCAGGAACTATTGCTATTTGAGTATGCACTGTCTTCTTAGATATCTTATGCAATGAATTAGGAGCTTAAGTATTGTTTGATAACTGATCACATCACCATTTTGATGTAGCCAAAAAAAAAACAGTCTTCAAATAAAAAGTCCTTCTGTAGGTAGCCTGCCTTGCCCAGAGTGTGAGCCCTCAAGAAACAGAAGGATTCTACATATTATCAGGACTCCTTTAGTATGAAGAGAAGATTCTTGAAGTGATCATAGAAGATAATTCCACCTCTATTCTCAGAAAGTGCAAATTTCTTGGAGAAAAAAACTAAGCCCAATGTATGTTTTAGCATACAAAGAATCCTTTTCTCCCGCTTCCTAGCCATTAAACAGATGCCGTTTACAAATAAGTGATTGCTATGGTTTGAATGTTTGTCCCCTCGAAAACTCATGTTGAAATGTAATTGTCATTGTAACAGTATCTAGAGGTAGGATTTTAATCCTACTAATTTTAATCATGATTAGCATGAGGGCTTCACCCTCATGCCTGGGATTAGTGCCCTTATAAAAGGGTGAATCCTTCCCCACTTTTGCTCTCCTTTGGCTCTTCTGCCACACAGAGACCAGTGTTTCTTCCCTCGAGAGGATGCAGCGTTTAAGGCGCCATCTTGGAAGCAAAGACTGGGCACTTACCAGACAAAGAACCTGCCGTCACCTTCTTGTTAGACTTCCTAGCTTCCAGAACTGACATAAATAAATCTCTGTTCTTTGTAATTTACCCAGTCTCAGGTGTTCCGCTATAGCAACGCAAAGTGGGCTGAGACAGTGATGACAGCCCTTTTCTTGATGCTAAATAAAAGTATCTTTTAGATTGCAACAGAAGAAAGTTATTCAAGAAAAATATTAACAGGCAAATTCATTCAGACCCCTAATCTACAACGTTCCTTAGCCATAGGTATAGACAAATACATGATAATTTTTTTAAAAATATGAAACAGCTCTATTTCTTTTTGGATACAGGTCTGAGCAGGACATGGGTTCTTAGCTTGTTATCCTTTGGGCTGGCTCAGGACAAGGAACAGGATCTGGATAGTAGCACCAAATTCTCTTGAGCAAAGGTTTATGAACTACCTAATAAGACGAGGTATCCAATATTCAAAGATGAAAATTTGGTCCTGCTCCCCAGTGGACAGTAGGCATCAAAACTAGATTGACTTCCTATTTTCCACCTGTGCTACATAGAGTAGGCTTACTGCTTTACAAACAAACACAAAATGTGCATTCAGTTTTCTAACGTTGCAGTCCAATGTTGAGTTTCCTTTCCAGGTAGCTTTCTACCACATCTTTCATGGACTGAGGCTTCTTCCATTGTGGCTCCTCCCTTCTCCTGATCTTCTTGTCCTCTCCAGTAAATCACAAGAGGGAAAGGGGCACATGTAGACTTGTGGGCAAGTTTTTATGAGACAGTCTTAAAGAAGAAACACATTTCTTCCCACATTCCATTAGCTAACTCAGTCACGTGGCCACAGTGAACAGGAATGGAGGGTGGGAAAAGTTGACAGTTGTGTGCCTAGGAAGAAAAGGAAATGAGTCATGGAGGACACATCACAGATGGGACACTGATTTGTTATTTCAAAATATGAAAATCAGTCAGGTACAGTGGCTCACAGCTATAATCCCAGCACTTTGGGAAGCCGAGGCAGGAGACTTTCTTGAGCCCAGGAGTTTGTGACTAGCCTGGGCAACACTGTGAGACCCTGACTCTACAAAAAATAACAATTAAAAAAATAGCTCAGTATAGTGGTGTGGGCCAGTAGTCCCAGCTACTTGGGAGGCTGAACCCAGGAAGTCAAGGCTGCAGTGAACCATGATTATGCCACTGCACTCTAGCCTGAGTGACAGAGTGAGACCCTGTCTCAAAATAAAAAAAAAAAAATCAGAAAACATGGAAATCTGTTGGTGGCAGAATCTTCATGGACTTGCCAAGATTTTACATATTACTATTGCCTTTGTTGTTTTAATATTTATAAGGAAACATCACGCAGCCAAAGAAAATAAATAGAAACAAAAAACTATCTTGAGATGTTCATAAGAAGCTTTGAAAAAAATCTTCGAAATAGAATCTTTGAATTCTTTTTTCAGTTCCTCATCATTTATTATGTTAAGAAAAAGTCAAGCATCCCTTATTTCTTATTTTTAAAATATTAATTTTCAGGAGGCTTCCATTTCTGGATTCTATATAAGCCCAATATCTCCAGTTTTTGCTGGCTCTCTACTCTTCACAGGGAATCAGTCTTCCTGGAAGAGAAAAAACAGAAGTACCTATAAATGTGGTGTGATGAAGGAAGAAATTCATCAACAAGATTATCTTAAGTGACTCTAGGCAAGGAAGGAAGATGGTGGATAGGAGATAAGGCTAATGTGTACCTCCCACATGTATGGACAGAACAGCATGTAGAGACTCACACCATGAACTTTTGCTCAAAGAACCACCACAGGAATATACCGTAAAATACAAACAAATTCACAGATCCTTTGAAAGAAGTGGCATGCTGCTGCAAATTACATGACACAGGGAAAAACTGTGAGTTCCCAAAGTGTGAGGGGGGAAACCCTGCCTCTGAACACACATCCTCACTGGGGAACCTGAAAATCCAGATCACAGGAGAAAGAGTTAAACTCATCTAGAGCTAAAAAGGATTTAGGGAGCCACACGAAACATAAAAGTAGAAGCAGCTGCAGAAAGAGCCTTGTAGGCAGTCCCAGTCCCCAGCTCAAGACCAGGGAAGCCATCCCTGACTATATTTCACAGGGGCCCTTGGGGCAGGAAGCCAACAGAATTTGGGAGGAGTCACAGGTGAAAGAAGCTCTCAATTGAGCTTCCTAATAATTTTTGAATAGGCACAAATTTTCTTGAGCAGAATCCAGGGGGTGAATGAGAACTGCTACATATACAAGCACAGGAGCTACTGCTGACATCATGGGCAGACAGGGAGGGGCAAGGCCCAAAAGTCATGCCTGCTTCCTCAGTGAGGAAGCATATAGCCTGGAGCAAGGTCTGAGTCCCATGCCCAGGCTGCCTGGATCTAAACTTCGTGCTGTTAGTGGGACAGTGAGGGAGTGAGATCAGCTTCACCAACTGTGTGGGAGCTGGGTGAGGTCTATTGCTACCAGCTTTCCCCCACTTCCTTAGTGAACTATATGGCCCAGCAGAGACAGTCATAAACCCTTCTGGAACATAATCCCATTGACCTGAGAACCACCTTCCCATCCCCCACAGTGGTTGCAGCAAGCCCTGCACAAGGACAGTCTAAGCTCAGACCCAACTAATGCTGACCCCACCCAGTGATATTTCCCTATCCACCTAGTAGCCAAACACAAAAGACATAAACTCTTAGGAGCTGTACAGCCCCTCCCATTGAGAAACCCAAATACTTACCCTGCCCAATTTAGGGCAAGCTTACATCCCCCTTCTACTACCACAGCTGGTGCTTTCTTGAAAGCGCCACCTCCTGGCTGGAGGCCAACCAACTCAGGTCATTACAACAACTCATAACAGAATAACCCTGCTCCCAGAAAGGAGAAAATTACAGCTAATTCCACTGCCTGCAGCATCCTGGATCATCAGAGGTCCTGAGTCTGTCCACATGACTACTTCACTGCTGGCATAGCCAGTATTCAAGAAAGCCAGCACACTAAACATATCTACAACCAAGGACTCACACAGAGTTTACTTCAGTTTCCTGCCACCTCCACCAGAGCAAGTGCTGGTATCCAGGGCACATCTGAAGACAGATCACATCACAGGACTCTTTGCAGACATTCCCCAGCACTAGCCCAGAGCCTAGTAACCTCATTGGGTGACTACACCCAGAAGAGCAATAACAATCACTGCAGTCTGGCTCTCAGGAAACCCCATCCCTAGGGGAAGTGGGAGAGCACAATATCAAAGGGTCACCCCATGGGACATAGGAATCTGAACAGCAGCCCTTGAATTCCAGATCTTTCCACTGAAATAGTCTACCCAAATGAGAAGAAACCAGGAAAGTAATTCTGGTAGTATGACAAAACAAGGTTTTATAACATCTCCAAAAGATCACACTAGCTCCTGAGCAATGGATCCAAACCAAAAAGAAAGCTCTGAATTGCCAGATAAAGAATTCAGAAGGTTGATTATTAAGATACTCAAGGAGATACTAGAGAAAAGTGAAAAACAACTTAAATACATTTTAAAAACAATACAGTATATGGATGAAAAATTATCCAGAGAATTAGATATCATAAAGAAAAAACAATCACAACTTCTGGAAATGAAGAACATATTTAGAGATATATAAAATGCACTGAAAAGTTTCAACAATAGGCTAGACAAAACAGAAGAAAGAACTTCAGAGCTTGAAGACCAGACTTTCAAATTAACCCAATCCAACAAAGACAACGAAAAAAGAATTTTAAAAAATGAACAAAGCCTCCAAGAAATTTGGGATTACATTAAATGACTAAACTTAAAATAATTGGTGCTCCTGAGGAAGAAGAGAAATCTAAAAGTTTGGAAAACTTATTTGAGTATATAATTGAGAAAAACTTCCTGGCCTTGTTAGAGACCTGGACATCTAAATAAAAGAAGCTCAAAGAACACCTGGCAAATTAATCACAAAAAGATCATCACCTAGGATAGGAGTCATCAGGTTAACTAAAGTCAAGGCAAATGAAAGAACGTTAAGAGTTGTGAGGCAAAAGCATCAGGCAATCTATAAAGGAAAACCTATCAGATAAGTAGCAGACTTCTCAGTAAAAACCCTACAAGCCAGAAGGGATTGGGGTCCTATCTTTAGCCTCCTCAAACATAATAATTGTCAGCCAAGAATTTTGTATCTAGTAACACTAACTTTATAAATGAAGGAGAAAGAAAATCTTTTTCAGACAAACAAATGCTGAGAGAATTCACCACTATCAAGCCAACACTACAAGAAATGCTAAAAGGCATTCTAAATCTTGAAACAAAACCTTGAAATACACCAAAATAGAATCTTTTTTTTTTTTTTTTTTTTTTTTT